>NW_005297304.1:0-640 GCF_000412655.1 Myotis brandtii
GCCAGAATCCAATGTAATAGCAAGTTTTAAATATATGCTTCACTTCAGTTTTTAGTACTAGGTGCTCAGTACACAGGTCAGACTCCTACCAAGGATGCAAAGTTATCTTTCGGGCTGTTGGAGGCATCAAGCTCGCCTCTGGAATCCCGCTCCTCTCCTTCCACTCATTACTAAAGGCCCAGGCCAGGGCACATGGAGCCTCCTTACCTGTTGGGCCACCAACCAGCTGTGTTCTGGGACCTGTCACTTTTGGTTTTCTGGATGCCATTTTCTTCCTTTCTGAGATAAGGAGATGGAGCCAGAACAGATGATCTGTGGGTTCTCCAGACAACTGTGTGCACATGTGATTAATTAGTTCTTAATAAGGACATAGACAAAATTAACTGAATCTATAGTCAATTAAGTCATCTTGGAGCTTCTGTGAATATGTTTGTCCAAGTGTTTCTTGTGTAAAAAAGTAAGAATATTCTTATTGACCTTCATATAGAAACTGATCATCTGGAAACATGAAATTCACGAATTTCTAGGTAATCACCTAGAAACTATTCTTGTTTTTAGAAATGTAGCTCAAATCCTAAATCATCATTAGAAGTGTATCCATTAGGCTCAAGGATGTATCATCATGAAGTAAAGATATCAC
>NW_005297305.1:0-640 GCF_000412655.1 Myotis brandtii
CCTCAACAAGTTCATGATCTCAGAAGAAACATGGTTCCAGTCCATTGTTCACACACTCAAGGGCACCTACTAATTGCCTGGCGCTGTGCCAGGGGATGCCCACAGTTTAGATGCTGTGACAGGGCATTAAGAAACCACACACAAAATGGTCAACACAGCTCAATGAAATTGCATAAAGACCCAGAAGGGCTTCTCGGGGAAGCAATGCCTGAGTGGAATTTTAAAGGATGATTAGAAAGCAATCAAGCAAAGAGGGAGGGGAGATGGAAACTTCAGTGAATGGAACATTTTTCCTGACTGCTGGGCCATGACTAGACCCAGAGGCAACAGCCATCCAGAGCTCTCAGCAGCTCCTGGCTGTGGCCTGTGGTTAGCGACATTTCTCTGATCTTCCAAGACACCCAGACCTTCACTTCCCTGCCTCTCTTCCAGTGTGCAAGGCATTCCCTACAATGAAGTTTTCATTCCACATCATGATGGTGGTGCTGCATCCTTGATCAAACCCTGACTGATACAAATTGTATATAACCTCTCACGGCCTTTCCCCGCAACACTCTGCATTAAGAATTCTGTTTCCATTTCTCCATTAAAAAAGCTTGCCCTAGTGGTTTGGCTCAGTGGATAGAGCATCAGCCTGCAG
>NW_005297306.1:0-640 GCF_000412655.1 Myotis brandtii
GAAAAATATTCTCAGTGAGGATTAACAATAATAACAAAAAGAAGTATGAGCAATGTCTCAGGGAGTATCTTAAATATACTGTATCTCTTTTAAGCCCAGCAACATATCTATGGCAAAAGTATGACTTACATGTAAGAAAATAAGCATGCAGATGCTATGTAGCTTGCCTGAAATAATAAGCTTACATAGGACTAAGTGATCGTGCTAAAATTTGAATGCAGAGCTACTTAACTCTTTTCTTTTACACAAGGCTGCATTTCATAATTTAATAGATAATAAAATAAAATGATAATATCCACTCACAGCTGTCTGTAAAACTCTACTGTGCTGTAGTAGTTTGAATAATGAGCCCCCCTAAATGTCCTAATCTTCAGGACCTGTGACTATTTTACAGCTTACATGGCAGGGCAGGGAGGGGTGCTAAAGTTTTATATGAAATTAAGGTTGCTAATCATCTAACCATAAAATAAACCATTATCCTGGATGATCCTAATGGGTTCAGTACAACCATATGGGGAATGTGAGGTGCAAGAGGGAGGGAGAAGAGTCAGAACCAGAGAGATGGAGTCATGAGAAAGACTCGACCAGGTACTGCTGGCTTTAAAGATGAAAGGGGACTATGACCCCAGAAACGTGGGCA
>NW_005297307.1:0-640 GCF_000412655.1 Myotis brandtii
CCCTCTAAGCAGTGTGACCCGGAGACTAACCTTCTCAGAGCCTCTGTGTACCCACCAGTAGAATGGTGGGTCGAGTCAGGTGGTTTCGAAGGTCACCTCCAGAACTGGCCATGAGTCTACAAGTGTCTCTCATTCTGAGTCCAGCACCCAACAGGAGGAACTCAAACAATTTTTTGAAAGATTTGAGTAGAGTGACAAAATAGAATATGGGAAAAATTGATGCCACCTCATGACCTCTCTGAGCCTCCACTGCATCCTTTGTAAAATGGAGCTAACGATGCCAGCGTTAGGAAGTGGTGAAGATGGAAGGCGCTAAGTAAAGCATGTGAACAGTGCCTGGTTGTGGCTGCGCCCTCCCATTCTTTACCCAACAAATGACAGACTTGTCTCTCATGGAAGCCAGTGCACAGATCTCAGCCTCCTAAGCCCCATCCCTGGTGCCAGCTTCCATTGCGGTTGTGAAAGCCACTGGCTGGGAGGCTGGAAAAGGAGAGATCAGGCAGTTCTGATGCGCAGAGCTTGGGGGCTCCTTCCCTGGCAAATGAGAAATCACTCTACGTTTGGGAGACTGTTGACCAACTCACTTGAAGTAAAATTTCATTTAGCCCTAAATCAGTGGTTCTCAACCTTCTGGCCCTTT
>NW_005297308.1:0-640 GCF_000412655.1 Myotis brandtii
AGCCACACAGCCCGGGCTGTTGCATTCTTTTGTGACTGGGAAGGTCCAGTCTTTGCTACTGGATAAAGATAGATGCATTATTGTAATAATTTCCAAAGCACAGAAGTATTAAGAACACCCTGTGGACTCTTATGAGGGAGTCTAGAATATGATCCATTAATTTGCATTTTGTCTAATGACTTGAGAATGAATTATATATCCAAATGCACTGTGTCTAAATTTCATATCTACTTTTCACCCTCAAATTTCCCATACCATGTTCTTTGGAATACATTTAATGTCAAGGACCTGTGAGTTTACACCCACACAAACTCTGCAGCCAGCAGGTGGCTTATTAAACTCCAGCTTTAAAGTAATATTCCAAAAATAAAAAAGAAAATGGTTTTCTATTTTTGTGCTGCACTGAGCTAGAGACATGGAAGTAAATGAGAATTTTCACAGGCACCCTTGAAAGTACCATGGTTAATTTTATTGGCCAGATTCCTGGAGTTTGAAAACCTTGAAAGAGGGGTGTTGGAACTCCATTGCAGTCAGATTTAATTGGGAAGGAAATAGGGCCTGATGAGAAATGCTGACCCCAGTTTTCATAAAAGGACAGGATAGGTCCTAGCTGGCTTGGCTCAGTGGATAGAGCATCAGC
>NW_005297309.1:0-641 GCF_000412655.1 Myotis brandtii
ATTGTGTATTTATCAGGAGTACCTGAAATGCAATTCAGACCATTTCACTCCTCTGCTCTGGAAAGTTCCGGGTTTTCCCATTGGCTATAAATGAACTATAAACATCTTGGTCTAATATCTGAGGCCATCCTCAAAACCAAATCAAGATGAGCTCCCTGAAGGCAGACTGCATTTCTTATTCAATATCAGTGCCAGTCACAGGCCTTTGTGACAAAGTAGGTGTCAACCGATGCTCAAAGATAGAGGGACTGTGGATCAGCTAAGAAAGTTTGTGGAAACCTCTCCAGCCCTCATCTCTCTACCTATAAGGCCTTCCCCTGACAGCTCTTCCAGTTGAATGGTGACCAGTATCCTCAAAGTCGATAACAATATCTCTATCATCAATAATAGCTACAAGAGCATCTCTTTGCATTTTATAGTGCTCTATAGTTGACACAAACATTTTAACCTATTCTCAAAACCAGCTTGCTTTATGGTGTAGTAGGGAGCATGATTATGCTCTACAACGCAGAAGCCTTGTAGAAGGTACCTCCTTATTAAGTGGTAGATGCCATTTTCTCCTGATGTCCACAGTAGGGTGTGGTCTCTTCCTCTCCTTCAAACCCTTGTGGCATTTGGTTTATACCTTTCTTATGACACTT
>NW_005297310.1:0-641 GCF_000412655.1 Myotis brandtii
AGTTTCCAACTATAAGTCATATCACCTATAAATAGAGAGAGTTTTATTTTGTCATTTTCAATTCTTATGTCTAATAGTTTTCTCCTGTCAATGTTATGTTAAATAGTAGTGGATATCCTTGCCTTGCTCCTGTTCTCATGTGTTTATCCATTAAGTAAAATCCTGACTTTAGGAATAAAGTATATATTATATATATACAGTTATATATACATGTATTTTATTTTTCAAAACTCATTAATTCCTTTTTCTATTTAATGTTTTGATCATGAATAGGTATTTAATTTTGTTAAAAGCATTTACTATATCTATAGACATCATCATAATTTGTTCATAAATTTATGATTATGGTGAACTATGTTATCCTCAGGGCCTCTCTTAGCAACTTAAAGCCAGTGCATTCCTTCTCAGGTGGCCCCCACCATCATGAAGCCAACAACAGTGTATCCAATTCCCCTCATACTTCAAATCTCTCTGAGTTCCTCTTTTGCTAACAACCAGAGATCATCTTAAGGTCAAATGTGCCATATAACATAACAGAATCACAGGATGGGGAAGGGAGGCCATCTCATTATAATCATAGGTTCTGGGAATTAGGATAGAACATTTTGGGGCCACTTTAGAAATGGTCCCTACCACAGCTG
>NW_005297311.1:0-641 GCF_000412655.1 Myotis brandtii
ACTAGGACATACCATGGAAGCCACTCCCTTCCTTTTGTATCATTTGGAGGGTGGCGGGTGAGTGAATGCTGGACCACAGGAGGGGTGGGCTGGCCTTGGGAGCTGCAGGACCAAGAAGAGCGCACAGTCAGGCCTTGCTGGGTCCCTCATCATAGGAGCCAGGCTCACGCAGAGGCGTGCGAAGCACAGGGCAGACAGAACACCACCCGCTTTATACGTCCCTGAGCTGAACCAACAAAGGAGGCTCTTCAGGTGACATTCACGTGGCCACACGAAATTGTAGCATGCCAAGATACAACCTGTCCTTTAATTCACTCCTCACGCGCGCAGCTAGTGATCCTGCCACCGAGGGTCGGTCTGAAACCAAGGGGCACCCCTCCCACCCCCTTGGCACTGGGGCACGGCACTTCCCTCTTTTTCAGAAAGTAAGCCCATTGGTTCAGCGAGTAAACAGAAAACGTGGTGCCTGATTTCAGTAAACAGAAAGGAAATGTGTCCTCTCATTACCCAGCCCCTCCGAACTCAGAGAGCCTCACGCTCCTCAACAACCAAGATGATGCTATACTCGGCACTACCCAGGCCCTCATTAACCCACAGGCGCCACGCGTCCTTCCTAACTCACCTACCCCTTCCCCCAGGCG
>NW_005297312.1:0-641 GCF_000412655.1 Myotis brandtii
TGATGTTTCTATCTCTCTTTCCCTCTCCCTGCCTCTCCCACGTTACAAATAATTTTCTCAAATAGCAAAAGCCATACATTCCACGCCGTTCATAGCCTCCGCCACATTGGCCAGGGCTGGTCACCAACCTGAAACAGTGCTGTGACGACGGTAATAACGTGGTAATAGTATCCAGCGTGTGCTGAGGGCGGCCACTGCTGGGCAGTGTGCCGGGGGCTTTCTGTGAATCGCAGTGTCTTCATCACCGGGACAACTGCACCTTTCAGATGAGCAAGGGGAAGTTCACGGGGTGGCGCCCAGCTACTGGGGCTGTGGCAGGCGGTAGATCGAAGCAGTCTGATTTATTTCTCAGTTATCATTTCAGGAAAAACAAATGCATGCACTTATATTTCTTTCCTCGGCTATAATTTTGTGATTAGATTTTATTTTTTAAGGGCACTTGAAGTATTGTGAAGACAGACCATGGCAGAGGAGAGAGACTGAGGTCACACGGACTCATTAGGGGCTTCCGGCCCTATAACCTCAGCTTTTTAGAAATTGAATATAGGTCACTTCTCCCTGGTTCGTAGATGCCTTTTGATAAGCAATTAAAACATTGGGCTAGCCCTGGCTGGTGTTGCTCGGTGGTTAGAGTGTTGGCC
>NW_005297313.1:0-641 GCF_000412655.1 Myotis brandtii
CTTACTATGTGCCTGTCCAAGGCACTCTGCTAAGAATTTTACATGTGTTGTGTCATTTAATTCTCAAAACAATCTTTTATGATTGTTATTATTATTGGGTTTTTTTTAAATAATGGTAAAAAAAAACACTAGGTTGTAAGAGATTAAGTAACTTGCCCACAATAATATTAGTAATTCAGGTCAAAACTAGATTTCAAATCCAGAGTGGAGTCTAAAACCTGTGGTCTTAATAGTAAACAATAACTTAATATTTAGGGGCTAGGTATAAAAACCTTCATTAAACAGGAAGTTCCAGTAAAAGGATTCAGTATAAGAAACCAAATTAGTGATTCACAGCTGGAATGGTTTTAACCCCCTTCCAGAGAACATATAGCAATGTCTGAAGACGTTTTTGGTTGCCACAATTGAAAGGAGGTACTGTTGGCATCTAGTAGGTTTAGGTTATGGATATTTCAATACACCCTACAACTCAGAGGACTATAACTCACAGCTAATAATTATCTGGCCCAAAATGTCAAGTGCTGAAATGGAGTAATCTTTAACTAAAGTATCAGGGCCAATTGCATAGTTTGTGGGGCCCAGGACGAAATAAAAATGCAGGCATCAGGCCCAAAAGCAGAAATAAAAGGTTTGTTTTTTTT
>NW_005297314.1:0-641 GCF_000412655.1 Myotis brandtii
ATCTCCAGCTGATGCTCAGCAGCTCTTGTGGGGAAGCTGTGTTATTTCATCTACCATATGACAGAGCTCAGCACCTAGCAGTCTGCAATAAATAGACTTAGTACAGTCAGGATTTCTGTTCAGAAGAAATGCTAATGATGGTAACAATTTACATTTCACAATGGGAAAGTGTGATTACATGAACCTAAAGAAACAAATGGAAATTATTACTTTGTGCGGTTTGGTTTATAGTTTGCTTAATGCAATTTTCATTGTTTTCCTATTTACTATCTTTCCTATTTTATTTCATGGAGAAGTAGAGGAGTAATTAGAATGTTCAAGCCGATGATGTACTTACTACTACTTAGAAGTAAACATTGATATCCAAGAAAAATTGGGCATTCCAGAAAAATGACGTACCCAAACTTTTGTCATGTTTTTTCAAAGTTAAAGTGGTCACACATGTTTAAATGCTATTTACTTTTCAATAGCTCTTTTAATTTTGCCCCCTCCCTAGTAACTGCAATGCCAAGTGAATCATATCTACCATCAGGCATATATCGGAGGGTCCTTCTCTCTAACTGAACTTTGCTTGATTATTCTTGAGCAATTAATTTAATCTATTTAAGCCTCTATTTCAGTGGTTCTCAACCTTCCTAATG
>NW_005297315.1:0-641 GCF_000412655.1 Myotis brandtii
AAAACACTCTGAAGGCAACTTCCACTGCCTGCCCTGCACTAAACCCCCTCAGGCTTAGAAGGTAAAAATACTGTCTATCTCTTTAAATGTGGACAGAAAGATACATAAGAACAGAATTTCAATAAATTGCCTAATTACTGAAAGCGTATAGACAGCCTAGGGTGGATATGCACAAAGGAGCTCTCTCCACTTGATTAAAGGCATGATGTGGAGATAATCCAGGAACTACAACAGGGCAGTTCAATTAGATGAACCAGTATGAAAGCTGTTAATACACCTACTGATAGAGCTGGCAATGTTATTGTGTACTGGCGATTTGCCTATAGACATACAGAAATTTAAAATGGCAGAATTCTATTTAATGGGGCCCAATCAGTAAAAGCAAGCTTTGAAGGGTTGTTTAAAGATATGACTGAAATAAATAAGTGGTTGACGGTTGCTTCAATAAAATATATATTGACTTGCTTTGTTTAAAATAAAGACATTGATATATGGGCTCATATATATATAATGTATTTGCCGTTAACTCTGCACTTCCAAGGACGTTCCATTCTGAGATTTTCTTGGCCTCAAGTTCATAGACTTAAAGAGATCTGTGAAACCCCTGGAATTGTATGCAAATGTAAAAGGAAGAAGTCAGG
>NW_005297316.1:0-641 GCF_000412655.1 Myotis brandtii
GCCCGCGGGCCGTAGTTTGAGGACCCCTGCCCTGGAGGAACAGCAGGTCACCTAGTTCAAATGGCTTTGAAAATTGTCTATTTACATTAACTTTTCAATTTCTGAAATGCCTCAATCTTCTTTCCTAGGGTTGGATCCAATTTCTCCCCACTCCAAGGGGATTCTTTTTCTACCCAGCCCTACAGCTCTGTGCAGGTGAGCTGCAGGGCCACAGTGGGCTGGGGAGTTGACATTCCTTGCTGGGCCCAGGTGCTCTCCTACCAGACATGGGGGGGGGAAGTGGAGGATAGAGTTTACATTGCCCTGCCTCATTGTGAAAGGAGGGGAAGTTGCTGACATTTAGTTAGCACCTACTTAGTTTTAGGCATTTTCTTAGCAGTTTTTACATATGTTACCTTGTTTAACCTTCCACATGATATAGGTCCCCCCGCCCCACTTTACAGATGGGGAAACTGAGGCTCAGATAAATTAAATTTCTTGTTTAAATTCCATGGCACAGCCAGGACTTGAACCCTCATCTGTGACTGCAAGCCTTTGCCATTTCCACTAGCCACATTTACAAATACCTAAGGTGTGAGTGGTAACATCTATCTGCTGGCTGACTCTCCACTTCCCATCTACAAGGGAGTTACCAGCTGCCT
>NW_005297317.1:0-641 GCF_000412655.1 Myotis brandtii
TGTGTGTGTGTGTGTGTGTGTGTGTGTGTGTTCCACTCTCCAGCCTAGTCCTCACCACTCTCTCACCTACACCCAGCAGCATACACATTTACACTTGTGCCTGGCCCCTGGAAGCACATGAATTGGCACCAAATGGCCAAACGATCTCTAAGGTTTCTTCCAGGTCTACCAACATGTGAAATAAATTAACTCCATAACTCAGGCTCAAGCAGATGGTAAATGTGCAGGAAACACATAAAAGACCTCAGCCTCAGGTACCAGAGACCCTATCAAATAGTCCTGGACTGACACCAAGACCTTTACAAAACAATCAGATTCCCTTGACTGATCCCATATGGCTAACGAATTTGCTCTCTCTTACCATGTGGCTTAGCAGGTATTATCACCATCGCTCCCAACATGGTCTGTTTTCCACACAAAACCAAGCTGATTTCTCCACAGAACACCTGTCCCTTTTGAAGCTGTAACCCAATGATCAATAACCTTTACTTCCTTCCTGAATAATAATTTATATGAGAGAAAACGAAGGTCTTAATCTTTCTCCTTCTAGCCCTGGCCAGCACCTGCAGGGCTCAGCTGCAGAGGAGGAAATCTGGGGCCCATTTCTCCCCGCACTTGACTTTGACAGGATCATGAACCAC
>NW_005297318.1:0-641 GCF_000412655.1 Myotis brandtii
CTCAATTGTCTCTCCCCTCCACAGAGTGGCGAGTGGCGGTACCAATGCCTCAAGTCCACATGGAGCTCAGAGAAGCAGCCCGCTCAGGCCCACGAAGATGGGAAGTGATGGAATCAGGGGTAGCATCAACAGCCTTAGCAGTAACTCCCCCTAGGTGTGGGCACGGCCAAACCTCGTTTGTGCAGATGTAGCAGCTGGAGAAACAGCTGTGGGTGAAACGCTGGCCTCCAGTGTCCAGCTGGGAGCCACCAGCTTTCCTGGGACGCTCCTTGGTGGGAAAGCCCCACCAAGGCTGTTCCCCATGCCAACAGCCCCAATCAGAGCACACCCAAGTCCTCCCCTTTTCCACCATAAAACTTGACCACCCCACTAGCCACCAAAAGCAAGCCATAGTGGCTGGCTCCCTTGCTCTAAACTCAGAATAGAGAGCCTTCACTTATTTTCCTGTGGGTGATCTTCATTTATTTCCACACCGCCTCATTGTCTAATTGCTTTGTGACTCAGTTTTCTTACCTATAAAATAGGATAAGATCTCTGGGCATAAATCTTTGGGAAGGAAACTGCCTTGGATTGTGGGGGAGCTTCGTAATGTTACCCCCTCCCTGGGTCACCTCTGATCTCAATCCAGCTGCCACATAACC
>NW_005297319.1:0-641 GCF_000412655.1 Myotis brandtii
TTTTGTTGGTTTATTCTGTTCTTCAGATTCCGCATGTAAGTGAAATCATATGTGGTGTCGGTCTTTCTCTGTCAGACTTATTGCATTAACGTAACACCCTCCAGGTCCATCCATGCTGTCACCATGGTAAGATCTCATTCTTTTGTTGGGAGACTAATATTCCATGGTATCGATGAGCACTTAGGTTTCCTCCATTTCGTGGCTATTGCAGATCATGCTGCAATGAGCATGGGGTGCATATGTCTGTTCAACTTAGTGGTTTGGACTTCTTCAGATAAATACCCCAACGTGAGCTTGGTGGGTCCTCTGGGAGCATATCTTTAAATGAGTAAGGCGTGAGGTACGAGCACTAGAGAGAATCAGCCCGTCCCTCGCTGTGCGTCTCCTCCGCGGCGCGGGGCGGTGCGGGATGGTTCTCCGCTGGCTTTGCAGACGCGTCCGCTGCGTGAGGAGTTGCCTGGTCCTTGTTCTTCCCCGGCAGCCGCTGAGGTACCCAGGTTGCCAGGGACGGTGGACGGAAATCTCACTTTAGAGAAAACGTTTTGGTAAGAGGTTCCGATAAGACACGGGGTCGACCCTTTCGAAAAGGAAGAAGGGGGGTCGACGAGCTGGTGGCTGCGAGCCAGCACAGAGACAGAGAC
>NW_005297320.1:0-641 GCF_000412655.1 Myotis brandtii
AAAGTTCAGACTAAGAAGTCTCTGTGGTCAATACTATTTTTAGCTGCCTGAGAACACTCCTTGGGGCCTTTTTCACCAGTGTCTGAAATACCTCCTTTCCATGACCCCTCATGAACCAACTGGATGGTTAAGATGTTCACTTTCAGCTTCTGGGAGAATGATCCTGGAGTCAGCAGCTTGGGAAGAGGCCCCGAGCATAGTTATTTGAAACTTTCACTTATAGGGAGTTGCTAAAGCAAGTGATAGTAAAATCTGTCCTGTTTTCACAGTTTCAGGAGAGTTGGAAAATAAGTAAGAGGTGTTTATCTCTTTTTTACCTTCCAGAGAGTAAACAAGCTTACAGTCTCAGAAGTTAGACATTTCTTGGCCTCAGGGGGAAATGACCAGTTCTTTGTTTTTGAAAATCTAGATTCACTGAAGGGATGGATCATCTGAGAGAAAGGAGAAATAGATGGTACTTTATCCTGAAAGGAGAGAGATGGATTTTCTCACTACCAACCCAAGATGGCTGTACCTCAGAAGGGAATGACAGTATAGATACCCAAAAATCTATACACTAGGTCCCAGCCATAGCAAAGGATCCTGTGCCTGAGCTTGGCAAGAGGCAAAGGAAACACTTGCCTTCAGATGGCCTGTGTGTG
>NW_005297321.1:0-641 GCF_000412655.1 Myotis brandtii
GGCCGAGCCATTTCCCAGTGCCTGGCTGTCTTTTCTCACTGCATGTCTAAGGACCCACGTCTGCCTCAATTCGACAGACACTTCTGGAAATGCACTACACAGGACTCGTTTCCTGGCCCTGGAGCCTCAACGGGTCATTCCTTTCACAGGCACGGGTGGTGACCTTCCACGGGCACAGCAGTCTGCTGCCACGTGCGGGAGCGTTTTCACGGAGAAGCAGGCGAGTGAGTGCTCAGAGCACTTGCTACAGTCAGAACCATGTCCCTCTACTGCAGAAGGCGGGCCGGCTCCATCTCATGTCAACTGTCGGTTTATCCCTCCTCAGGGAGTCAGATTCGTGTATTACAGGTGCGTGTGGCAGGCAGGAGCGATTATACTTTACAGTAAGAGCCTGCTGCCACATGGAGCTATTCAGTCCACTCATTAAAGAGAAATCATTTGGGTGTCCACTGCTTGGCAGGCACTGGGGTTGGCACAACGGTCAGAGACAAGAAAATAGGAGGCAGGAAACTTGCCCTCATGGAACTTGGAGCTTAGAGCAGAAGCTGGACATTTAAAAAATCATTACAAGTGCCCTGGCCAATTTTGCTCAGTGGGTAGAGCCTGGCCTGCAGACTAAAGGGTCCCAGGTTCAATTCTGG
>NW_005297322.1:0-641 GCF_000412655.1 Myotis brandtii
ATTAGCATATTCCCTCTTTATTAGATAGGATCAGCTCCAGGGGATAAGATTACGGGGCAATCACAGTGTATGTCTTGAAACTCTCTATATTTCTCAGTTCTCCACAAAGATCTTCCATTATCTTAACATTCAGAGAAAAATGGTATTAATAAAACATTGAGATTCATAGATGTTTTATAACTTTCCCAATCTCAAAGAGCTGGCCAAGGTATGGAGTGGTCCATTTCAGATGTGAACTCAGCTGTGTCTCAGGGACCCCATGTCCCTTCACTGCTCTACTGTTTCCCTGTAATAATGTCTGGAGAAACACTTGTCTTAGTTAAGCATACCATAGTAGACAGTTGTGTTGTTATTGTTGTTTTCTTTTTTTGGTTTGTTTGTTTTGTGTCTTCACTCAAACATGTTACCTCTTGTCCATCTACAACGAGCAGGGCAAGTGAGAGGAACCCAAGAGTAACACTATCTGGGGACTAGTGTTCCCTATTCCACATCTTTTGGGCATTTGTGAATATTTTAGTACTGCTGGGTATGTGAGCCTCAAGTGATATCAATAAAACTCATTCAGCATAACATACTTGTGTTAGAAGAGTCCAGAGTGGGCATATATTCTCCACATGGACTCCAGTGGCTATCTGAGCAGA
>NW_005297323.1:0-641 GCF_000412655.1 Myotis brandtii
TTCAGGACCTTGCTCACCCTCCAGTTTCATGTCCTCTCCTGCCGCAGCGCCACAGCAGACGGTCCAGCCACTGTCACTGTTGCCGCCTCACATTTGTCCAGTCTCTGCGCCTTCTGTCTAGAACCCTTTATCCTGCATCCCTGCAAGCTGCCTCCTTCCCTCCACCCAGACACCGGGGCGGCATCTTCTCCAGCCCCACCAGAGGCCTCCCGTGGAGCCCTGCGCACACCCTACCGCTGCCTCAGCTGAACCAGTTCATGCACTGCCCACACACTGACAGCCTGACTCCTCCCACACCCGGACATGTCAGCATCTGACTCTCTGGCTCATTCACCCCTGACGCCAACGCAGAGCCTCAAAGGTGCTCAGTGCCCCAGATGTGCCCACTGAATGGCCCTCTGTGCCTCAGTCTCCGCATCTGCAATCTTTTGACATCATTTGGTGTGACTGCTATTAACATCATGAATGCTGAGCTGCTCAGGCCCCTAGGCAATGCAGTCAGGGAGGTTAGGGAAGGCAGACAGCTCAGGACCTCGAGGCCACCGTGGAGTTGACTCCCTTCCGAGCAGAATGTGCCTTAAACAGAGTCCTCTTGCTTCTCACGCCTGCCTGTCATTTACTCCCTCACTTAGCTGTGTCCT
>NW_005297324.1:0-641 GCF_000412655.1 Myotis brandtii
CCCCGATGCATTCATTCAATGCATTTATTAAGTCTAACTCAGAGCTTCTCCCCATTCATCCCTGATTCCCTCTGCTTCCCCCACTGAAACCACTTTCCCTATGAATTGTAAGTGCCTGGTGACATCGAGCACAGAGCCTGGCACACAGTAGGTGCTTGGTAAGTATTAAATAAGTGTTTGCATGGCCTTATGTGCTGCTGTTCAGAGGAGAGAGATTCTGCAGGCTGGCCCTCCCCATCCTTCTGGCTGCTTTGAACATCCCTCAACCCACCACTGACACCCACACATGTGACTCCCTGGCTTCACACCTTCCTGGTGCCCAAAGCCCAGGGGATACAGCTTGGCCTTTGAGGACATTCATGATCCAGCTTCAGCCTGTCTATTCCTTGTTCCTCTCCACCTTTCTCCCACCACATACATTATTTGTGGATTTCATGTTCGCAAATTCACTCACTCGCTGAAATCTGTAACCCCCAAATCAACACCCAGGCACTGTTGTGGCCGCTTACAGACACCTGCAGACGAGTGAACAATCTAAGTCCCTGGACATGCACATTCCCAGCTGAGGTTGAACAGGTGACGCTCTGCCTTCTTGTTTTGGCTCTCATGCGATAAGCAAATGTCCTTTTTGCCCTCTATTT
>NW_005297325.1:0-641 GCF_000412655.1 Myotis brandtii
ATAAGATTTGACTACTTCAGCAGGAGGAAGAACAGATGCCTCCTTGCCCAGTAACAGTTCAGCCAGTGGGAGACTGCCAAAACCAAGCCAATGAAAAGTCACTATTTCATCCAATGGACTCTTCCTTTACAACAGCCCCTCTGAAGTTCATAAAAGAGTCTTTTTCTTCTTTGTTTCCCTAGACTTCCCAAGTGGTATGCCATTAGAGCACATGTTTCAAATTGTTATTCTATGTGGACCTGAATAACCCCATGTTGTTGGAGAAATCTCTGGATGTCCATTTCTTTAAGGTTAACACTATTGTACAAACTCCAGGAACCCCTAAAAAACAGTAGCAACCAAACTAGTTATACACTGCTTGGGATAAATAATACTTTTAAACTAGTACACTGCATTTTTCATTTTTACCAACTGAGAAGTAGAAGTTGTGATGATAATCCTTATTTTGCTACCAAAACACATCAGCAAATTGTAACTCAATTTGAGTAGGGGATCGAAGCACTGTCAGGTCATGACTAAACAGGTATAGGTATATCTTTCTTTCCATCAAGGTGATCAACATCTATACTAATAATAGACAAATATGTAAATTGCCCATCCCTAAGCAATGCCAACAGCCAATCAGGAGTGAGTATGCAAAT
>NW_005297326.1:0-641 GCF_000412655.1 Myotis brandtii
AAAAAATAAGCTATTGATCAAAGCCTCTGTATTATAAATACATTTATACTTTGTTAAAATGCAAACAACAAGTTGTTTTGACATTGTCCCAAGATAAATTCATGACAGAGAAATGATTTATTTTGCATATTCCCCCTCAGTTTAATTTCATACAAGCCATGCACAAGAACTTTTGCATAAGGGCATGACAAATAATCTGTGAGAGAGGAAATAACTAGAGGCTTTGGAACAGGAAGGTGTTGAAAGACTGGTGAAGGTCATCCTTATGAATTGGAATAGTTAAGTTTTCTCATTCATCTCAACAATCAATTATGTCTGTAGGAAAGCGTTTCAATTTATTATGCTTTTAAAACCTGCTTAATTTTCTTCATTATAATTGGATCTGCATATTGGGAGAATGAATTATTTTATGTAGATCATGGTGCTTAATTCATTTATAGTAACACTTATGGAAATCCCATCAATATGTGCATCTGCATAAAATTTCAAAATATTACATTAGCTTCTATGTACTTAGAACATTATCTTTGATAAAAAAATTATTGAAATCACTAAAAAAAAAAAACCCTAGCATTTCTTGTTCACTGTAATTTCAAATTCATACATCAGCTAAGTAATAGGAAATAATCTGTTTTAAAAAA
>NW_005297327.1:0-641 GCF_000412655.1 Myotis brandtii
CTGTGGGCTCTTCCTCCATCTTCAAAGCCAGGATGTTTCCATCTCTCTCTGACTCTGACCCTCTATCCACCCTCTTCCATCTTTTAAAGACCCCTGTGATGACATGGTGCCCACCCAGATCATCCACGATAACCTCCCCATCTCAGGCCCCTTAATCACGGCTGCAAAGTCCCTTCTGCCAGGTGAGCAGGTTTGTGGGCGTCTTCAGAGTCCACTGTCCTGCCTCACAGGAGTCATCCTCACGAAAAGGGGATGTCATGGGCCAGGAAAGGGCAGAGGTCACAGACGGCAACCAGTGACAGGAACGTGATCCTAACCATGTGATGTTTTTCATTTCTCAGCCCCAGGGTTATTCCATAATTATAACAATTACTACTGAATTTGCATACCCAACCCCCATCACCCCGTCACCTCACAAGCGTGGCTCAGACGGAACATGGAAAGAGGATCCCAGACGGGTCCAAACAGAGTCCCAACAGAAGTCCCAGGTCCTGCTTCTCCACAGACTTGCAGCGGTCTCTAACATTCACATCTGCAAGGCCATTTGGAGCCAAATCACAATTTAATAATTGTTTTAAAAATTAAACCAGCCCTAGCTGGTTTGACTCAGTAGATAGAGCATCGGCCTGCGGACTGAAGGG
>NW_005297328.1:0-641 GCF_000412655.1 Myotis brandtii
TCTCCCTTCCTCTCTCTCTAAAAAATCAATAAAAAAGCATATTTAAAAAAATAAGTTTGATAGTTCCTTTCCTAGGCTTCATGAGAACCCTGGTGGCACTGAAGATGGGGCAGGGGAATGTGTTGAGAGGAGGTAGCAAATTATATGAAGACTAGTTTCTGATGATTTTTTATTCCTTCAATGCCTAGCCAATGATCATATATACAGTAGGGATGCAATCAAACTGAAATATTTGAGTGTGTATATCGTCCTATGCTTTATGCTGTACACTAGGGGCACAAGAGTAAACAAAATACAAATAAGCCCAACTAGATTATAGCCTGGTAGAGGAAAAAAGCCTAAATGGATCATCCTACAAGTGCATCATAATTAAAAATTGTGATATACTTTAAAAGAACACTCCGAGTCCACATGTTTGTCCCCTGTCATCCTGTAAGTGGGTGCTACACGGCTGACTGGCTGCCTGCAGTATCTCCTCTCTCTTACCTCAGAGTGAAGGAGCAATTCTTCATCCGTGGTGCATGCATGGTAGTTTTGCTGAGGCGCTTGTGCATGATGGTGAGTGGAGTGGAGTCAGAGACTGTCATGCCAGTTCACCTTGTGTTTGGGAAAGCCGGCTATCAGAACAGAGAACAGGGCCC
>NW_005297329.1:0-641 GCF_000412655.1 Myotis brandtii
AGTGCAGCCAGTCCAGCTCAGAATTCTAAAAATGGATGGCTGATTCACAGTGAAGTGCTGCCAGCGGGTGAGGGGATATTTGTCAAGACTGTTTATGGAAATGTCTGCACTTGAAGATTAAAGTGTCTTAGAGTTTGAGATCCTGGGATCCCCAATGGCGATTTTCAGGTGCAGCAGCGACTCACTTCTCCCTCCCTGCTCCTCTGACTCTGACGGAAGTTGTCTCTACGCTAAGACTAGCAGTGCACATGTGTAAGGAGAGCAGGCAAGACCAGGTACCCGGAGAAGTGTTAGAGACCAGCGCGATTGCCCATTCAGGGGCAGACCAGTAAATTAAGGTTCCAGGAAGCCTTGCTTACAGCAAAGCCGATACTTTTCTAGTAGTTTAGTGACCTCCTGCTTCTCCCGTCTGGCTGCAGCAATCAGGAAAAACCAGGGAAGTACAGCGGAGAACTGGGATTTTGAAAGAACTGTCTTTTCATTGGGAGTACTTTCTTGTGAATAACTAACACACCTGGTGTAGGACAGCCTGGGGAGAGGGCAGAGGACCCCATGGTGGCCGCGGCTGCCACCACCAGGCTTAAAAGGAACTCAGAAGCAGCTGAGTGAGAGGCGGTGGAGCGGCTGTGACAAGGTGGGAA
>NW_005297330.1:0-641 GCF_000412655.1 Myotis brandtii
TGAAGAACTAAGCCTTCTGTCACCGACAGAGGGCCAAAGCTGGCCTCGGAGGAAGAGGAATGAGAGGACCCCCCATGGATGGACGTGATACAAAGATCCTGTGAAGGGCCAACACCAGAGAACTCTTGCTTAGGCATTAACCATTTACTGACATCTACTGAGGGCCAGCCAGGGGCCAGGAGATCGGGGTGACTATCGGGGCAGGAGTTACTGGGGATGGGCAGGGAACCCCGGGAGCCTCAAAGCTCCCCTGGCTGCTGAGGTTTTTTAAAACTTACTTTTTGAATAGGCAACATCTGCATGGCTCAAACTCAAAGGGTAAGAAAGGATTAGCAGAAGAACTAAGTCTGTTTCCCATATCCGCCTTCTAGCCACCACATTCCTCTCCCCAGAGGCAACCACGGGCACCAGTTTCTGTTCTTAGGAAATAGTCCAGACAGACATTAGCAAATATCCAGGATTTTTAAGACACATGGCAATTAAGTGTTTTTTTTTCCACTTAATGAACCACAAAAAGACATACACTTTTCTAAACCAAGTGTCATTTTGCCTATTTTAATAAATACCGATATTGTACGTACTTTATGCTAGGCTCTCCTTTTTAAAAATAATTTAACTTTTTATTCTGAGATAAGTTTAGA
>NW_005297331.1:0-641 GCF_000412655.1 Myotis brandtii
GCCTTGTCTTGGCTTCCTGGAGACATGGCTGGAGGTTTCCCAGGGAAGGAGATGGGGCATTGGAAACCCAGGGCAGACTTCCCGAATCAGCTGTGCCACACACCAGCCTCCCTGTGTGGGTCTGAGAAATGCTTTTCTCATGAGGCCGTGGACGAGCCTGATGTTCAACGACAGCAATACATCAGCTGCTCAATGACCAAAGGCACACGGCCGAGCAGGAGTGTTGATGGGGCCTCCTAGCCGCCTCCCTGTGCTGAAAGCTGCAGACTGGACGCTGGCTGTACAGAGGCACTTTTTTGGAGCAAGATGTAACAGATACACCTGAAAGAACATTGTGAAGCCTTAAAAATGCGCAGACTCTCTTAAACCTTGCAATTTCATTTTTAGAACTTTATCCTAAGGAAATGATTACACCAGAGAGACACAGGCTCAAAGATGTTGTTTAAGGCATTGTTTACAATATCTATATGTTAGTGAAACAAAAATGTTCAGTGACAGGAAATTACATAAATTTTGATGTATCTATCAGGTGGAAGTCTATATAGTTTTAATGATATAGACCTATATGCACACCAAATAAGGTACGAATCTAAACTGACACAAAGTTACCATTATAGATGGTATTCATAGTATGATCATAT
>NW_005297332.1:0-641 GCF_000412655.1 Myotis brandtii
GGGACCGATGTCTTCCTGTGGGCATCTGTGGGGAGGTGGGGTATGATTTGGCCCCCTTCTCTCACTTCCCCAATCCCTGTGAAGACCAGGAATCCCACACGGATTCCTTAATTTCATCATTTGTACTCGGTGAGGCTGCTGCTCTCCCCAGCCTAGGGTGCCTCCTTCCTGCCTTTTAGTTACTGGGAGCAGAGAGAGGTCCTGTCCTCCGGTGCCGGCCTAGGTGAACTTCCCTACCTCACTGAAGGCTCTGCCTCCTTTACTTTATCTGCTTGGGATAGCGGTTGGGAAGTGCTGAGAGCCAGCTTCCGAACAGAGAGCCTCAACCCGCTGAAGCCAAGGATCTGTATGTATTCTCTGTTATCATTCAGCAAACCAGGATGATATACACATAACATAACGGCACAACATTGCCAATGACTTATAAATACAACACACACTGTGGTTTCAGTAAGCCACTCTCTGAGTGCTAGCCATCGGATTAGTACAATGCCCTTTCCAGAGGTGAATGACAGACATATACACCTCCCACCCTGTCACCGGGATCCTGACTTAGACTGTATGCACACATTTGCAGCAGGCATAGACTTGGGAGTATTAGTCCGACTGTGTTACGAAAATACAAACTTGCATGGGTGCAA
>NW_005297333.1:0-641 GCF_000412655.1 Myotis brandtii
GATTTGCATATTAGGGTTTTATTATATAGGATCATTAGAATTAATAATAACATCATGTTTCCACTTCAGTTTTAAGTGTATCTTTTGGTGCCTACTATGATTAGGATTCAGAATGAAATATGGCAGAATGCCTACCATACACTCATGTGTGCTGTCATGTGCTATTATGTGCATAGTTATAATATCTCCAGGGTAAAATTATACACAGCCTATAAATGAACAAAAAATGTAGTGCACATTTGTATATATAGTGAACAATTATTTTCTCCCCAACTACAATGAGAGTAAATATATGTGCTGAGGACTCAGAGAGAATGCAAAGATACGAATCGGGGAAACGTGGTGTTCCAGTGGGGAAAAGGGTTGCTATAGGTAGAGTTGGCCAAGTCTTGAGCATTAGAGTCTGTTAAAGTAATTGTTTCAACTGAAGAAGAAGCAAATAGCAAAGGCTCCTAGGAGTCAGATATAGAAACGATGGTAGCCATTTGGTGAAGAAATGTAGAGGTGGGGATCCAGAATATTTTGACGATCAGCGACTAGTTATCTAGAAGTTAATGATTAAGGCACTTGCCAGGGACAGAGAGTAGTTTTGTAGAATATGATTTCAGATACTGCTGGTGCAGAAATATGTTCCCTTTTTT
>NW_005297334.1:0-641 GCF_000412655.1 Myotis brandtii
GTTCAATTTTCTTAAAACCACCTCAGATGGTTTTATAATTAGTCTTTCATCATTTAACATTAATGTTATAATTTTATGTTGTTTTTAAAATATGTTCTGATCTTTTCTATCCAGTTGCTATAAAAGGATGCATTTTCTACATGTTGCTTAGTACATTGATGCATATACAATAGGCATAAAAATTGTTGATTGGTTGATTGACAAGAAAGTTTTCCCTTTCTCCTAACCAGACTTGGCTTTCTTCTGAAAGAATAAAGCGATCTTTACAGGGAATGAATAACTATACAACAATGAGTTGTGCTCTGAGCTCTTGGATCATCCTGGAACGTAGTCAATGCCTATTTAAAACTAGGCTATTTTGGTAGGATGATATGTTCTCTGCTGACTTAGATTGTTATTAGCAACTTTGTATTTTATTCTAGTGCAGTGATCCTTTATGGTGGGGAGTTAGAACCCTCAAGGAGACTTTTCAAGCTCTCCACCTCCCAAAGGTCCCCCATGAGAATTGCAGCATTGTGTGATGAGAGATGCTACTGATTGGGAGTGTGCTGTGAGAAAAATAGGGCTTGAGCAGAATAAAGGCTGTAAATCACTCTTCTAGGGAGAGCTTGTCAATATGACCATAATAATTAGGCTGATTT
>NW_005297335.1:0-641 GCF_000412655.1 Myotis brandtii
AATGTCAGCAAATAAAGATTTTGCCATATATGGAAATTGTCAGGTCGTTCTCATTTTCAAAACTCACCTCCTTCTAATGCTTCTGGAAGATGGCCTATCCACCACTCCACATGTGAGATTATTTCTTGATGTGCCTGCCCGTATTTGCCAACACAGGCCACTTTCCCCCATCTGCTCTATGCTGAAGAGGGAGAGCAGTAGAGGTGTCCACGATGCAGAACTTCAGTCCTGGACAGCACACCTGAAGATGTTCTGCATTTTACAACATATGAACGCATCTTGCCAGCATCCAATCCTAAGGTCAACTGGGGCTTGATGTTTTTAAAGCACTCACTAAGCTCAACAATAGAGCCAACCTCTGGGGAGGCAGGAAGCTCCCACCTCCAGAGGGGTTCAGACAGAACTGGGTCACCTGTCAAGGGGTGCTGCTCTAAGGATCTGGGTAAGTGGGAAAAGCCCGAACAAATTCTAGGTCTTATTATTGTAGACCTGTAAAATGTAGACAAAGCATTGCCTACTAATGAGCTGCTCGGGTTCTGAAGTCGCACAGACCTGGGTTACAACGTGGCTTCCCCATTTACCAGCTGTATGACCTTGGACAGGTTATTTAAACTCTGTCAGCCAGTTTCCTCATCTGTACC
>NW_005297336.1:0-641 GCF_000412655.1 Myotis brandtii
GCGACGTCACGCGGAGGAGGGCTCGGAAGGAGGCGGTTCGGGCCTGTGGGGAACCCGCCAGGCGGTAGGTGGGACCTCCCCCTCGGGTACGGGAGACGCCTCTGGAGGCTGGGGAGTCGGGGGGACAGACACCCTCTCGAGAGGACCGCGGAGGACGAGCGATCCGCGCCTTCAGGGGGACGGAGGGAGGGGGTTGAGTGACCCCTCAGGAGGGCTGAGGAGAAGGAGTGGCCCGCTTAGGTCGCGTGAGGAGGGGTAATGAGCAACCCCCTGAGGGGGTCTAGGGTCTCCGAGCGGCCTGGGGGCGGGGCCCGCGGGGACAGTGTAGGTGGGGGGCCCTTTTGCCTCTCAGCCTCTGGGGGCGGGGCGGCGGTGATCTAAAGGCCAGGCCAGGTGCCCTAGGAGCCTGAGCTGGAGCCGCGCACCCTGTACAGTGTCCCTCCTGGAATGGAAGCCAGGCACATCCTAAGCCGGTTCAGATGCTCCCTTAGTTGCAGGACAGGGGAGGAGGCAGCCTGAGCCAGGTGAGAAAAATGGTCAAAAGATTTGAGTAGACACTTCTTCAAAGAAGGTACACAAATGCTCAATAAGGATGTGTAACACATTCAATATCTCTAGTCACTAGGGAAATGCAAATCAAA
>NW_005297337.1:0-641 GCF_000412655.1 Myotis brandtii
GGCCTCTAGTATACACATAAATAACTGTGTAACAAGTTTCTTTAAGCATCTAGTCCAGTACCCACTAAACTAGGTGCAGATTTGGAAATAAGTGGCATAAACCGTTCATTTCTTAGTGATTAATACATCCTGATGTTATTGGTTTGCAAAATGCTCAGGAAATGAGATTCTAAGGAATTTTATTGATTGGGTTTTTATAGTAGAAAACCATTTTGGAGTATTGGGACAGACATTTATTACAAAGTTTTGTGGAGTCTCTGATAGTTCTGAAAGGATACTTTGAGACCACAAGAAGTGAGTCATTTCTCTGAAGTGCCAGAGTTATTTACTAGCAGAGTGGACTGGAGGAATTTAAACATCCTTATTTCCAGCTCACTTATCTTTCCAATGTTCTGCATCCGGAGATTAATTCATTTACCCATTCACTCTTTTATTTAAAAACTGACTGTGCACCTACCACAATCTATAAACTTTGATGGATGCTAGAATTACACGAGCAAACTAAACGAACATGGCTTTTACCATCACAAAGCTTACAATCTTTTTGGTTCTTTCTCAGTAAACAAGTATCATTAAAAAACATAATTTAGTTAGAGAATGCATATTTAATTTTTTATGTTTACTGATTGTTTTTAGAGAGA
>NW_005297338.1:0-641 GCF_000412655.1 Myotis brandtii
TTTTCAATTTTATTTAAAAGAAGTCAAGTTTTCTCCCACAAAATGACACATTAGATGCTAACAACACCTCTTAAATCTTTACCAACTGATGTTCCCCTTGGGCTTTACACTACACCCCCCAGTGCACAAGAAAAGAAGGGTCTCTCAAATATGGTAAATCACATGAAATTGCCAATTGACCTTTTCTTTTCACTTTCAAACACAATAATTGTATATGGTTCAACTTATTATTGGTAACATGTACAGCCATCTATTACATTCATATATTAAAAGCAGGCTTAATGCGCTAATAATTCCAAGATGATTATTTTTTGTATAAAAGACTGTATTACAGCTAATACATTACCATTGAGTAGACTTAGAAGAACAGCAATGTAATGTTTACAAGGTGTAGAGTGAGAGGGAGGAAGGAGCTGTTTACTCTCTGAGCTCTGGGAAGGCTGTCCAGAATGCTTAACAAGAATAGCCACATATTGGGTTTGGAAGAAAGAATACAAGTTTACTAGGGAGACAGCAAAGTAAACTGCATATACAAATGAATTAAAGCATAAAAGGCAGTGAGGTGAAATCAGCAAACGAAGAGCAGTTTAGTTTTGCCGTAGCAAAATGGGCAGGGGTGTGTGTGTGTGTGTGTGTGTGTG
>NW_005297339.1:0-641 GCF_000412655.1 Myotis brandtii
TGGGCTGCATGTGGCCCATGGGCCACGAGTTTGACATTCTTGTTCTAGAGGATCTCTAAGAATCTGTAGTGCAAGGTCCCTTTTGGAGTAAGTAGCTTCCCTAGTGTGTGGAATTCTGAATTGCTTCATTAGTTGTGAAATGTGAACCCAAAGCCTAACTTCCTGGAATTGTATTCTCTATTCATTGTTAAGAGAATGTGATATAAGAATGATTCAAGGGTAGTTTTTTCTCTGATGCGTCTTCCATGGTTGATGATCATGACGAGGCTGATGGGAGGGTAATGTAGAAAGACAGGTTAAACTGTTGGTGATAGCCTGTGCCTCGTGCTTGAGTTCTTAGCAACATTTTGCTTCGTCTGCATGTGTCATCACAGATTCTAGGATCAGAAGTTAAGTTGTAAGGGCATGGACCTAGCAGTTGCCAGCGGTCGAAGTGCAGCCTGCTGTGTATGAGAGGGAGTGCGATGTACGACTGTAGGGCTGTCTCAGAGTAGTTTTGGACGAGGGAAATGAAGGGTTTCTAAAAATGTTGCTAATTTTAGCTTAAGGATATTATTGGTCCTTAAATCATCCTAGAAGTTTACACATGGTAAGATAATGCAGTTTTTGACAGATAATGTCTTAAAGAGTTTTTCTATCAT
>NW_005297340.1:0-641 GCF_000412655.1 Myotis brandtii
AAAACAAACTGAGAAGAGCAAATTGGTTCCAATTTGAGCAACAAAGGGTTTGATGGGCAGTGGCCGCCTCGCTGTGTAGAGAAGGGTCACCAGGCTCAATTTGGCCTCATCAAGGAAATCCCTGAGCTGTGCTTGCCATGGGCGCTGAGAGCAAGGCCAGAGGGAGATTTGCATTTGACATCCCGAATCTCACCCAGAGCTTTCACTTTGAAGAGAAGGAATGTGATGGCCACAAAAGCCACCTTCTTTGCCATTTTAGTTTAGTCTCAAGTCAGCATCTAAGGCAAATATAAAGGCATTTTAATATTTTGGATGATTTTTTTGAAATTATTTCTTTCAATCCTTGTTATCAATACAGAGCCGACTTCATTTTGCTTTCCTCTCTGGCATTATCATCAAGTTAGTGAATGTAATTCCTTTTTTCATCCTCAGTTCTTTCTGCACTCTGCCTTTAATTTTTTTCTTTAGACCAGCGATTTTCCATCTTCTTTATCCGATGGCACACATAAATTACTAAAATCCTGCGGCACACCAAAAATATATTTCTTGCCCATCTGACCAAAAAATAGGTATAATTTTAATTCATTCACATTGGATGGCTATTGTGTTGGATGCTGTCACTTTTTTATTTGACAATCTAA
>NW_005297341.1:0-641 GCF_000412655.1 Myotis brandtii
GCCACAGGCTGTCCCCACGTGGACGCCAGGCCTTTCTCCACTCAGGCTGGACTGGACCGGGTGGGGCGAGGCGGTCTCTGGCCCCAGGTGACCTGGCAGCTCCTCCCATCGAGAGGCGGGGCCTGCACTGAGCCAGGAACCCCAACGCCCAGTGATGGTGACAGTGGCTGTCCTGAGCCAGGCTGCACACCCCCCGCAGAAGCCAGCCCGGCCACCTAGACAAGCTGTCCCGGAAGCCTGGAGAGCAGGGCAGGGCTGATGTGCCAGGTCAGGGTGGCTCTGAGTCCCTGTGCCGTACAAAAGGGCAGTAGCTGGCCAGCTGCACCTGCGTCACCCTCATCCCGGCACCAAAACACGCTGGCTGGGTGGCTGGGACGTGTCTGCCTCCAGCATGAAGAGCTGGCAGGAGAGGGGGTGAGGGAGGGGCCCTGTAGAGCAGGGCAGAATGGAGGCACCCTCAGGACCCAGGCAAACGCACTGGGGCAGGAGGCTGAGCAAGGCTCTCCCAGGGGAAGCTGCGCCCCAACCAGAGGACGTGAAACCCATATTCCCTCAAAGGGGGATGAACGGGTGGGAGTGGCCCCCAGCAACAGCCTGGACCTGACACACGGAGGGGAGGGGACGGGAGGGGAGGGGGGGGG
>NW_005297342.1:0-641 GCF_000412655.1 Myotis brandtii
CCCCCGGCTTCCCCTCTCATTTTTTATCTGCTCATGTGTGTCTCTGAAAGCTGTTTGAACCCTTATTTGAATGGAGTGGGGAAATGAAAGGAAAGAAAAAAAAGAAAAGGTAGGTCCTCACATTCCCAGTGAGTCCAGGGATGGGGGAGACCAGATGTCTACTGGGACCACAGACAGAGATCCGGGCTCAGAGATAGAGAGACGCTGGTCTCCCCGGTTGAGCGGCTCAGACTTTGGACATCTGGACTGAGGGGGAGGGAAGGGGCCAGAGGGACCGAGCCAAGGTTGGGCGGGAGTCCAGGAAGAATATTGGTAGGAGGGGAGCACCTGCACGGAGTTTACATTGTGATTTGCAAAATGTTGTTTCATCTGTTTTGCCCCACATCTGACCTTGGAATTACTTTGGGGGCAGAGGAGTGAACAGGAAGTGTGATGGTGAGAAATGGATTCAGAGGGGACTCATGGACACCCCCCACCCCCACCCCACAAACCCTGCCTTCCAAGGGCTTACAGCTTCCACAGGGTGACAAGCTCAGTGCAGTCTCGGATGGCCCAGAGTCTAAGGCTGTGAGAGATAAGGGTCCAGGGCCTAAACGTGCAAAGGACTATGGGAGATGGGTTCAAGGAGGGCAGGCACTTCT
>NW_005297343.1:0-641 GCF_000412655.1 Myotis brandtii
AAAATAATGAGATTGAGTCTGCTGCAAGGGAGGGAGCAGTGACCTTGAGTGCGTGTGACCTCAAGTGCATGTGGCAAAAAATAGCAGAAGGGCCACCATCTTTCGAGACACACCCCCGCTCCCCGCTCCCTCTACATGCCTGCCTGCTATTTGCAACCATCCCCAAGGGACATCACCACTGCCCTCAGGAATGCCAATGAGCCAGAGCGAGCAACTTGCTGTGCATCTTTGGATGATTTCCAATCCGCAGCCTCGCCCTGCAACCTCCTGCTGGCTGCCTTACCACCCTGAGAGTCTGTCCCTGTGGCCTTCCTTGCTCAGAGCAATTTTCTATTCTGATTTGCTGGAGGTTTTCATAGAAGAAGCAAGGATGATGGAGTAAGTGACCGATTTCTTAGGATGATTGAGAACTCTCTCTCTAGGGACACAAGAAAGGTAGTTCAAGTATGGAAGGGTTCAAGGTTACCTTAGCAGAGTGGAACTGAAACGTTACCTGCGAGTATTCAAAATGGGTCCTGTCATGGCAGAGGTCCCTGATTCGCTTTTCCAAATTATTCTGGTAAATCAAAACATGAGTGGGAATTATCCAGGCAAGGGAAGTTAGTAACAACCGCTTATCATTTCATCAAAGGCTCTGGATC
>NW_005297344.1:0-641 GCF_000412655.1 Myotis brandtii
GCCATTTACCCACAGCTAGGTGGATGGTACAGCCTGGCTCTGAAAAATTCCATCTGATTCAATTCGACCATTCGATTCACTGAGAAGACTAACGGGTAAACAATTTCATGAGACGCAGCCCCTGCCTTCAAGCAGTTTAGAATCTAGCTCTGAGCTTCACTTCCCATCCCATTGGAGACTCTCTCAGCCTGGACTGCAGCAGAGGTGAAGCCCAGGGGCGGCTGGGACAGCGGCGACCACAGAGAGGCCAGGGTCACTCACCGCGAAGATCTTGAGCGTGAAGCCCACGTAGTCCTGCCAGGCCACACACAGGACGTAGGGCAGGTACAGCATGAAGTAGATGATCCCCCCGCAGGCTGCCGCCAGGTTGGCCCGGGAGAAGAGCGTGCTGATGAGGAAGCACTGCAGGATGGTCACCACGGCGAACACGGACAGAAAGACAAACACCACGCTGGGGTCGCTGTAGGGCAGCAGGTTTCCCAACTGGAAAGGAAGAAACCCAATAAACGTGCTGCCTCTTCAACCAGCAAGCACATCCTCGCATGATCCGCGGGACGAAGCAGGGCTCATTCCTTCTCCTCTTAGAGAGGATACTGAGGAACGGTGCTGTTTGTTTTTCTGATGAAGAAACCAAAGCCTAG
>NW_005297345.1:0-641 GCF_000412655.1 Myotis brandtii
TGTGCAGCCAAGGTTGAGAACCACTGACTTAGACCAAGTCTGGTGCTCAGCAAACACTCTGTGCACGGGAGCTTTTCTAACATGTAAATATTTCCCTAGGCATCTTATTTATACTATATTACGTGCTAAATCCTTTAATTCTTAGGTGGTACAAACATAAATGCCACTCTTGCCTCCGGCCCAGTCATCACAAATGCTAAATTAACGAAGCTCAAATTAGCGAGCTTTTCCTGTGTAGACGGGTTTTTACACAGTGTGCCTTTGAGCAAAGCAGTGAGCCGTACTGCCCACAGCCAACAACATTTTAGTGTTCCCCTTCCAACATTCCCATTTGTGAAACTGCCTCCTCACCCCAATATCCCATACTCCCCGGAACTCTTGATGGAACTCAAAAGTGAACACCAGAGGCCACCGGGCGGTGGGTTCAAACTCTGCCCGGTGTTTGTTGCCGCACTGTGGACACGGTGGGTATAAATTGTGCTTGCAGAGGCTGCAGTTAAGCACTTGGTATTAACTGTGCGAGTTAACTAGTCTCCCCCTGAGGCAGCTCGGTTAAAAAAGCTGTAATTAAACAGGAAATATAACTGAACTCTGAGGCACAGGCAAGTCTTGACGCCAAGCCCATCTCCTCTCTCCTTAAT
>NW_005297346.1:0-641 GCF_000412655.1 Myotis brandtii
TTCAGGAATACAAACATTATATAAGAAAATAAACTTTACTTAAAGTAAAATCTCATTACCATTTTGGGATTATCCACAGATGATTTCATAAGCTCCAGTACGGCAAGATCTAGATTTTTCAACAATTCAGTGTTGACGGTGTCTGAGAACAAGCTGTAGAAATACTCTCCGTGGTAGAAGCTGACGATGTTCCTCTGGGACCCTCCTGAGGCCGGCATGGACAGCTCTGCTGTGTCCAGGAGAAGCCTCACCAGGCACTCACACTGAGAAGATAAGGGAAGGGCGGTGACAGCAATACACGTCTTAAATGTTAAAGAAAGACTCCTTGGGTAGCTAATAACTTTGAAAGTGGAAAATCGCACAAGAGCCTGGTATTTAAAGGCCAGGGTTCAAATTTAAATTAGATACATTTCAATGAGTCTCCAATTTCTAAGTTTCAATTTGGGAAAGAGATCTTCCCTGACTCATGTTTCTCCCAAATTTCTAGACATCTTACTGTTGCTTTGAGGGGAGAGTCTAGTAAAGGAGTCTTTTTAGACAAAGCATGTAATGTGTTTACATGAAGTAGACAAAGGGGCAGAGGCTTCTACTGCAGGAGAAAGACAGGCAGTGAGTGGATGCCCAGAACTGGCTGCAGGTCT
>NW_005297347.1:0-641 GCF_000412655.1 Myotis brandtii
TAGGGCAGTTCCTATTTTTTAGTAACTTTTCTGAGAGTTTATTGTGGTGCCACAGGAAGGGAAATGGTACATCTCACTTGTCCCCTAGCTTGCTTGTCCTGCCCACTTCTTTTCCCCCATTTTGATCTAAGCAAGCAGTTCTTTTACTTCTGCAAGACAGTTGCCCCCATATTCAGGTTCCTCCAGGACTTCAGCTTGGGAATTCAACCAGAGACAACTCTCCCATCCTAACAGAAATCCTGGTGCTCTCATTGCCCTAACAAACAGTGGCTTCCAAGAAATATTCTGCTACCCACTTCCCATCCCTCATCCCTCACTCCAAAGCTTTGGTCCCACAGTTCCATTAATTTTTACAAAAGAGAATGAAGCTGAGGCAACGAACTGTTAGCCTCCATGTTGCACAGAACTCAGCTTGAATCTCACCTTGGCCCTCACCAGCTGTGTGCTGTCAGGCCAGTGACTCAACCTCCCTGAGCCTGAGTTCACTGTTCTGTGAAACAGGCCTGATACTGCCCTCCTCAGGAGGCGGTTGTGAAGATTAAGGACAGAAACCAGATACCAAGCTCAGTCCTGGCCAGTGTGGAGCTCATATTAGTTGTCTTTTCCTGCCTTCATTTCCTCCTTTAAGTCCCAAATTGAGA
>NW_005297348.1:0-641 GCF_000412655.1 Myotis brandtii
AAGCACAGGAGACATGGGAACAAAAGTAAGATAGAATGTGAGAACTTGGGGATTCCATAATGAAAGCAACAGATTTCAGATCTATAATATTTTAAAAACCTAAGCTTTCATGTGCCATTTAATCCTACATAGAGAAGCTGCCTCAGAGACAGGGAAAGAGAAATAAGAGTAAAACCTAGCATCTGATCATTGCATGAATCCTCCCATTCACTATTCACCATGGGATACATGGTACTCAGTAAGCATTTGGATGGAAGAGTGAAGAAACTTTGAAAGACTTTAATTAAGTCACAGTTCATGTCTCAAAGCTTTTAAACTAATGAATAAAGTAAAAATAATATGTTAACTAGATGTTTTTAATAAAAACCTTTCCCTGCATGATCCTGCTTCCGAACTGGTGAAAGTATACCTCTAGCAAACACGGGGGGAAGAGGGCAGGATTCACGGGGCATTTCACTAGGTGGGAGGGAAGCCACTGCTATCTGCCCAACAGATTCCACAAGGAAAAGCTTCAGAAAGAACAGCTCAAACAGCCTTCTGAGGGACAGGCCTACGTGGTATTTCCCCCCTTTTTCATCCTCTAAGACTGACTAAATGTAGTATGTATGCTTTGACCCAGAAAAGGAGTGTGTGGCATGGCC
>NW_005297349.1:0-641 GCF_000412655.1 Myotis brandtii
TATCCACTGAGCCAAACCAGCCAGGGCTATATATATTCTAAAAAGTGATTGCCAATAAAATGGTAAAGTAAAATACATAATCTCTTGGGTTTTCACTAAATCTACTTCATTTAATCAAATTATTTTACTTAGGTAGAAAAATTATTAAAAATATAAATGCAGCAGTTTTCAGACTTTCTGTGATAGCACAATCCTCAGAAATTATGATGTCATTTGTGAAAGTCCACAAAATATTACTCAGTTCCATCTCATTCACAGTAATTGAGCATAAATGTTGGTATGTATTGTTTAATATTTTACTTATTAACCTTAAGTTTAAATTAATTTCTTAGAATGCAAAATAACAACCAAGGGCTTCATGTCCATTCATCAAAAGCTGGTATTTATGTAGGAATTGGTATGTTTATATTTTAAAATTCTTCTCTTACTCGTTTATTCATTTTGCTCACTAGAATAAGGGTAATGCTACACACCAAATCTTGAAAATATAATCATCAAACACTAATATTGGGAAAAATAATAGATGACAATTGTATTATTTTCTTGGAAATTGGGAAAAAATAACTACTGCTTGATTTTGGTAATGAAACACAAATATTCCAGTTTGAATGCTCAAAGTTGGAAAACTCCTGCATTGGAAA
>NW_005297350.1:0-641 GCF_000412655.1 Myotis brandtii
CCGTGACCTCCACGCTCAACTACTAAGCCATGCCGGCCTGGCGAGCCTTCATTCTTGACTTCCCAGCAGCATTCAACCCAGTGGACCACTCTCTCTTTCCTGAAATACCCTCATTTTTTAACTTTTTGAAAATCCCCTCTACCAATATTCCTCCTCACTTTCTGACCTAACTGCTCTGGCTGCTTTGTGGGCTCATCTCCATTCAGCCCTTGAGTTTGAGGTACATCACAATCTTTCGTGGGCCCCTTTCTCTCTTACTGTATGCTTTATCCACCAGCCATCCATTTATGCTCAATGTTTCAAGTATCACATATGTCAATAACCTCACACACAAATCTCTGGCCCAGGCCTCGCCCTCTGAATTATAGACCCTTGTATTCAACTACTAATTAACATCACCACTTGCATGTCTCAAAGATATTTCCAATTCAAAATGTCCAAAACTCATGGTTATTCCCCAAGAAAAAGAAGGAGGTTGGAGAAAAAAAGAAGGGAAAGGAAAGGAAGAGAAGGAGAAGGGAAGGGAGGAGAAGGGAAAGGAAGGAACAAACAAGCAAGTATTGCTTTTTGTGCTCCAAGCCTGTCACAGTGCACATGACCGCCACCCTTCCAGTTCCACAGGCCACATACCGGGATTCTTG
>NW_005297351.1:0-641 GCF_000412655.1 Myotis brandtii
TCTCTGAAATCAATTAAAATATATTTAAAAAAAAATAAGGCACTGTTTAGAGGAGAATTTAGAGTTCTGTGAAATCCATTCACTCAAACCTTATGTTCTACAAACCGATTCTGTAACATTTTACAGCGTTTTCTCACCAGTTGATTTTCCGATGCAAGCCGGGAGGACTCTTGGGGACAGTTGGGCCGGGTCAGGGCGCATTGAGGGGACCAGGATTTGCGTAGCTAGGAACCTGCATCCAAACATTTGTCCCTGGCGCAGGGCTTCTGCTCACGGCCCACGTACGTCTGAAAGCCGAACCTTGCGTCGGGGCTGTGGGCTTGCATTTCTGTTTATGCTCCACGCACCTGTCCCGTTGCCATGCCATCACTTACGCGCCCTGTCGTTTTGGGAACGACCTGCCTGCAAAGCGACCGTGCCGTCCTCCGTGTCAAGGAGCTGCCATGTGGACAAGTGGCGGTGGAGACCTCCACGGCCGGTAGAAACCAGATGGAAACCTCGATGCGGAGGACCCCATCAGGTTGCATCTGGTCTGAAAAGGAGATGCATTCCCAGGGCACGAGTATGCGCCTAACTGCTTGTGGTCAGAGCATTCAGAGCTCTGATTTCCGCGTCAGCCCCACGCCTGCCCGTGGCCACCG
>NW_005297352.1:0-641 GCF_000412655.1 Myotis brandtii
TGTTGGTGCCTTTATGAGGCTTCCTGTTTGGAAGAGAGTTTGCCCCCAGAGAGAAAGGAGTGAGGCAGACATATCCCCCAACAGATCCTTAGTCATTTGAGAAGGTTGGGTCTAAGCACTTGCTACCTTGGGTTTGTTTGTCTTTCAACCCAAAGGAATTGATGTCTGTGTTCATAACTGCTAACTTCGTATTAACTGAACCAGTAGTATGTTAAACTTAGGGAAAGGACTTAATGTATTTTTTTCCCATTAAGCCCATCATATTAACCTTTTAGTTTTCATCATTTGGTAAAATTTCTCAATTTCAAGGGCCAGAGAAAAATCACCTTTATTTAAAACACATTTGTTTATGACCTGAATTAGAATTTTTAAAAACGATCTTATATTTCAGAATATTTATGGCTTTTAACCATCACAGATTTAAGTATCATCCCTATGTTTCTGATATTCTACATGGCATTGTTTAAGTATTTGAGGAAAACTGAAAGTTTTTAAGAGCTTTTCCATTTCCCAATTTTAGTGAAACTGGAAAATAAAAACTGAAATGTGAATTAAATACTGTTTTCATGTAATTTTTGTTAGAAAATATATCTTTTGTCCTAGTTGGCTTGGCTCAGTGGATAGAGCGTCAGCCTGTGGAC
>NW_005297353.1:0-641 GCF_000412655.1 Myotis brandtii
AAACACAGAACTACTGAAAATAGCCTTTTCCTAGCCTCTCTGAGCCTTCAGACACCTCCACACTGTACCCCAGATACTGAAATTACGAGTGCTCAAGGGTGTGCGGAATGAGCAGAGTGACCCATTGATGCGTGCTTCCACCCATGGCAACTCCAAGTCACCATTTACCCCATTCATTGCTGACGTGGAAAGGAGCTTAGACAGCAGATGATTTTGCTGGGGCCACTGATTTTGCTGGGGCCAGGATGATGCTCCCAGTCATAGAGTAAAAGAGTCACTGTCTGAATTTCCTCCTTTTAGAGATTCAGTACCTTGACTTAGAGTGTGATTCCTGTTGAAATGTAATATGTCTGCCTGTCTTTAAAGTCCTAAATCTGGTTCTTGTCCTACCCATGTTAATTCATTTTGCACAAAACTCTGACAGGAGACCGCACCTCTCATCCTCCTCTATTCAGTCTATGTCAGAGCCTGGAGCTTTTGATCTCTCTGTTTCCACATCGAACAACCTTCTCCAATTCTTCTCATCATTCTAGGCTCCATGCATACCCTCGGCAAATCAGTATCTCTTCTTGAAATCTTCAACAACTCCATTCCAAACAATTTCCCTCATCTCCTGTAGGCTGTGGCATTTCTGTTATGCA
>NW_005297354.1:0-641 GCF_000412655.1 Myotis brandtii
CTAATTAGCATATTATGCTTTTATTATCATAGAAGATGCTCTATTCATGCTGGTGCCTCTGATTTTCAGGACTTGGTTCACTGCCAACTCCCATGAGACTGACTCTCTAGGGAAGCACTGAAGCCAAATCTTTCACTTCCCACAAATATAGCAATTTCACCATTTTATAAAAAAATATATAATTATATGATTCTGAGCCAGGGCCAGAAATTACTTATCATTCTGAGATAATGCAATCTTGTCCTTCCATTTCAGGTTGTCTAGTTTGGAATACACAAATTATAAGTTTTAAAAGGTTTTATTTCTCAGTTTTGGTGACATTTGACCAATTTATTAAAGTTATCAGCAAAGATTTCCAAAATATTTGAGGAAATATTTAAATCTTTACATTAAAAATTATACGTATATCTAGAGTGTAATGGTATCTTACATTTGCCAAATGTTCATGAGGAACTTTTTTCAGAAAAGCTTTCTCCTCATTCAAAGAATAAAAAATAAGGGTAATACAATTTTAAAATATGTTAAGCTAGATGTGCAGCCAATGCTTATATTTATAAATCTATGAACTATACTTGGTTGAAAAGACTATTTGTAGGTTATTAGTGGAAAAATCACTACCTGAGTTTTGGGAATTCTAGGAA
>NW_005297355.1:0-641 GCF_000412655.1 Myotis brandtii
GAAAAAAAAGAGTAGAATCTGTACAAGCAAATACTTCTGTTTTATTGTTGTACGCAGTGTGAGCAGAGGAATAGTCATAGTTCAGGGAAGAGGCTGGGTCTTATTGGGGTTTGGAGGGCCATGAATGTCAGAGAGCAGGCTTGAATCTAATTTAATAAGCAATGGTGAATCTCTGGAGGTTTTTGAGTAGGGAAATAGCATGACTGGAGCACTTTAGGAAGGTTTTTCTTGCAGGAATATACAGTATGGATTAAAGAGGGAAGTCTATAAATAGAGAGGCCGAAGTCTATAAATAGAGACGCCAGCGCTTTCTATAGGCCATTCCAACCTTATTCACCCTAACATCGGATAAATCAGAAAATACTTTCAGATTTTAATTTGTAAGTTTTTCAAGTAAGGTCACTAAATTAAAAGTAAAGACCTTTATTATAGAAGATACAGAAGCAAAATGGTAAAGAACTAACACAAATATAGAAAAATCCCAAGAAAATAAAATATATGTAATTGATAGAAAAGACTTTATTAAATGACCAAAAAACTGAGTAGAAAAAAATATATGACCAATGTCTTATAAGATTAAGATATCCTATTACAGCCCTAGCCAGTTTGGCTCAGTGAACAGAGCATCAGCCTGTGGACTG
>NW_005297356.1:0-641 GCF_000412655.1 Myotis brandtii
TCTAATATCAATAAAAACATATCCTCGGGTGAGGATTTAAATTTAAAAAAGAGACAGATATAAGAAATCCTAATTAAAACTGAGGTCAGCTGTGGTGGACACAGCTGTGCCTCCCAGGTCCCCTAAAGGAAGCATGTGGTGCCCCAGCTACCAGCAGACAGCCTCCAGCTTTCAGTTGCTTTAGGGTTTGGTTGGCTGCAGAGCTGCCTAGCCCAAGGGCACGTCCTTCCACTGGAGCCCACCTTCAAGGACTGATGCAGGCGGTGGTGCTGAAACCCAGCCATTCCTCCTGAACAGGGACAGCTCTGATGGGCCAGGTATGCTCCAAACTCCCTGTGGACTTGGCTGAGGCTCTGTTGGTCTGCACTGCAGTTCCACTTTGCCCTCCCAATCCTGCTTTCCTCCTCGCTCCCATTACCTGTGATCCCTAATAAATACCCTGCATGCCAAACCCCATCTCAGTGTCTGCTCCTGGAGAATCCAGGCAACCAAAGCTCCCAAGAATTCCTCTGAGGAACGCCCCCACCCACCCCACCCCGCCTCCGGAAGGAGTGAGAATTCCTTTTCTGCAGCCCTGATTGTTCTTGCAAGCTTCTTGTCTGAAAGTTCAGCTTCCAGTTGTATATTCCTGCCAGCACTTC
>NW_005297357.1:0-641 GCF_000412655.1 Myotis brandtii
CCAACGCTCTATCCACTGAGGCAAACCAGTTAGGGCAAGGTGAACAGTTATTTATTCCCTTCCTAGTTTGTGCTACACTTGTGCTGTGTCCTATAATGTCAACATGAACAAGCACTATATCATCAATCACACAAACAGCCATGGGTTTCTAGTGAGTCAGAATCATTCTTGAATCTCCAATAAGAAAACAACCAGGTATTTGAAAAGCTCTTCTAAACAGATAGTGGGGAAACCTATAGATGTTAAATCTGTCAATAAGGCTATATCTCATGTTATTCCTCATATACCAAGATTGACCTGCAATCAGAAACACTAGAAATTTGGAGAATTTTACAGTTGTTTGCATGAGCAAAAAGGAAAGAAGCCAAGTCAGTTATCCCTGAAAAAGAACTTTCGTGGGAACAGAAGTACATTGTTATTTGGAAAACAAAAACAAACAGGAAGAAAAAATGTGCATTAACCCTGGAGCAGATTTTCACAGGAATAGGATGCACCCAGAATTTAGGTGGGCCAGGGAATTTTCAGTCATAGAGTAAGCTGTGCTGTGTTTTGGTTGCGTCTCTGCCATGTTCTTTGGCTGTAGATTTCCACAAATATTTTCATTCTCAGAATGCCTTTTTAGTGCTTAAAGGAAGTGGCCC
>NW_005297358.1:0-641 GCF_000412655.1 Myotis brandtii
GGCAATGTTTTCTTCATGTTCAACTACCCAGTTGTTTGCCAGGAGAAGATTAAACTCTCTCTAGCTGGTAGCTGCTCGATGGAGAGGAGAAAAGAGCTTGGGCTTTGCATTCAAACAGCCTGGGGTTTGAATCTCACACTGACACCAGGTGTGTAACCTCAGGCCAGGCACTTCTCTGCTCAGGCCTAGGTTTCCTTGGCAATAAAGCTGAGTGTTTGGTGTGGATGTAAAGATGAAAGGTAATATGCGTGAAGCACCTGGCATCTTTTCTAGCACAGAGTAGGTGTTGCTTTACCGCTATCTTCTGATGTGACTACAAATCAAGGAGTGTTGACAGCCATCAGAAGCTAGAAGAGGCAAAGGACAGACTTTGCCTAGAGCCTCCAGCGAGATGGCCCTCTGATACCTCGATTTTGGACTTCTGGCCTCCAGAACTGTGGGAGAATAAACTAATGTTGTTCTGAACCACACAATTTGGGCAAATTTGTTACGGTAGCCACAGACCACTCCCTCTAGCATGTGACATTGTCAGCCCTCAGGATTTTAGACATTTAGACACCTAGACCAGGTCCCTTCCATTAGACACAGAGGAATGATCTAATAGGTACAGAAGACATTATTCTTACTTTCATGCTGTCTGT
>NW_005297359.1:0-641 GCF_000412655.1 Myotis brandtii
GAGACAGATAGTAAACAAAGACCTAGCCAGCTAATAAATCACAAGATCGCATCTCCCCTAACCAAGGATACTTACACCTCTCCTCCCCAATTACAGCGTGAGTAGCTTAGACACCCTAGTCAAGGAAATGGATAACAGAGACCCAGTTGATGACATTGGTGCCAACCAAACCCCAGAATGGATGAAGTCAGGGGAATAAATAACAAAAACCCAATTAGAACCAGACAAATCCAAGATAAAAGTAAAACAGTGAAACTGACCAGAGAATGATCCCAAACTCCCCTATATGCTCATCCTGATGCATACACATATCAAAGGACACAGCCGGCAAGTTGTTGAATAGTCTGTTGAGACCTTCCCCTGAGACCTCCCCTAAAACTCCTACCTTTAGAAAACAGATAAAAATCCTTAAGACAAAGGATGCCAGTGCACACTCCCCCTTGAGCATGCCCACGCTCTCTCTCCTTTCCTTGGGAGTGTATCTTTGCTTTCTTTCTCCTGAGCTCTAAGGGTTCCCATGAGACTTGCAACCAGGGGAGCAGCAGACAGCAGCAGCTCGTCCAGAGCTAACCCCCAGAACCTGTCTCCCAAGCCTCTCCTTTTGCCTCTGTAACCTGTTTCCTGAGTCCATGAAGCCCAGC
>NW_005297360.1:0-641 GCF_000412655.1 Myotis brandtii
ACACCAGTGAACCGACACTTAGGTAGCAATGCACATTGAAAGCAAGCGGCCTGTGACCGCGTCAACTCACCGGTCACGGTCACAGTGTGATTCGACTCAAACAGCACGTCACCCTCGGGCGTCTGGAACACACAGCGAACCACCACACTGCCCGGTTTCGAATAGTGGCCAGGAGGTGTCGGCGGCATCACCAGCGCGTGACCACCTGTCACGTTGATCGACACTATTTCCGCAGCCTGTCCGTCCACGAACGCACGCCATTCGCCGCTCAAGTTAGCTGCCAAGCCCAACGGCAGCAGATCGCATTCCAACACACTATCGTCGCCCACCGTTAACGTCGGATCCTCCGGATTCGACCCGTTCAGAGTGCCCTGTAGCTTCTCCGCTGAACGCCAGCACGCGCAACCAGCAACAGCCAGCGCCGAAAACCGGAATACACACGTACGCGTCGTGCCACGTGCACACGAACCAACGCGAGAAGGGTCAGCACCAGGACGGCCACACGTATCCGCGAAGCGCAGCAGAGGACAAGGAAAGGAGGTAGGGAGGGAAAGAGAAAAAATCGTCAGCCACGCGCCATACACGGAATAATCGACATTGCCAACAACACTCTACATTACCAACATCGGATCAACTGAAAG
>NW_005297361.1:0-641 GCF_000412655.1 Myotis brandtii
CACTTTGGAAAATAATTCTGGGTAGTTTCTCAGAAAATTAAACATTTAGTGACCATATGATCCAGCAATTCCATTCCTATATACCCAAGATAATTGAAAATGCATGTCCACACAAAAACTTGCACACAGATAATAACATTATTCATAGTGGCTAAAAAGTGAAAACAAGCAAATATCTATCAACTAATGAATGAATAAACAAAATGTGAGATATCCACATAATGGAATACTATTCAGGTATAAAAGGAAGGAAATAATGATGATATATGCTACAACATGGAGGAATCTTGAAAACATCATACTGAGTGAATGAAACTAGACACAATAGGCACATATGGTATGGTTCCACTTATTGGAAATGTCCACAATAGACAAATCCATAGAGACAGTAAGCAGATTAGTGGAGGCTGGACAGGGGAGGGATGGAGAGTGATTGATTACTAATGAGCATGAATTTTTTGGGGGCTGGGGGATTGATCGAGTGTTCTAAATATAGGTAGTGGTGGTAGTTGTACAATGCTGGAAGTATATGAAAAAGGCCTCACTGAACTGTACACTTTAAATGGGTGAATTTCACATTATATAAATTATCTATATATGTAAAAGCCTAAGCGATTGTTACGACCAGTCGACCGGTTGAC
>NW_005297362.1:0-641 GCF_000412655.1 Myotis brandtii
TGGCATGGCGGTAGGAGCATTACAAATATCTATATTGTCCCAGCACCCTATAATGGTATTACAATGACAATTTTATTAGACCCATAAAATTTTTGCAACTTCCCTGCAGCACACTGTAATTTCACCAACAGTTGTAAAAGGTCTTAAATTATATTTGCGCAAAATTGAGATGAATGGGATTGAGCGTTAATGCATTTCTCATTGTGTAATAGGGACTTTTTCTCCCCTCTCTCTTTGCCAAGTGGAGAGGGAAAAAAAGCTATCTCGTTCAACTATTTGTCAACTCCCATTAGAAACATTTAATACGAATAAAATTTATGGATTCGGTTTCCAAAGGATACTGCCAGGAGACTTCATGATTACCACATCAGTTCTTAAATGCAGCCATTGTTCACCTTATAAAAATCTATATCCAGCCTGACAGGTATAAAATGCAGCTCTGTGTGCTGAGTCAGCATCAGAGACTTTTCTGGTTGAAGTAGAGTTCATGAAATACAAGTAAATGTGTTCTCAAGGCCGCGAGGAAAGATTGATCTGAAAGCGTTCCCCCAATAAATATGGAACTGACAGATGATGATGCTCTACGCCTATCCTCAACAGAAAATAAAATAAAGCATGATTTGGCTCAGTGGATAGAGCGT
>NW_005297363.1:0-641 GCF_000412655.1 Myotis brandtii
AAAAAAAAAGATTTCAAACCAATGTCAGTTATGAAGATAGACAAAACAATCCTTATTAAAATTTTAGAAAATCAAATCCAATAACACATAAAAATGTTTCTCCAATCTTATTTTATTGGTTAAATTCCTCTTGGTCAGGATTTATCCAGTAAAGTAAGATTGGATGAACATTTAAAAATCAACAGACTTAAATTCACCACATTAACACGATAGAGGAGGGGCTATATTATTATTTTGGTAGATGCAAAAGAGCATTTTAAAGTTTTTAAAAATATTTAACGTCATAAATTAATAATCAACATGGTCAGTATGATAGGAAGAGTAGGAAACCTCCTCACACTGCTACAGGGCATCAGTAAAAATCCCCCTCATTTAATGGTGAAGAACTGAATTATTCCCTCGAATTCAGGGACAAGACAATGATACCTGCTTTCATTGCTACTCCTCGGTAGTGTACTAAATAAATAACATTTCTACAATTGATTTTTCTATATTCATAACTGACATTGGTTTGCAATGTTTATTATTTGAAACAATGACAACTGAAGTTGATTTATTAAAGGTTTGGAGAGGAAGGAAAAGAAAGCAAAAATGTTGACTCTGCAGGTGGATAAAAGAACAGTCAGTGGAAGCACAATATG
>NW_005297364.1:0-641 GCF_000412655.1 Myotis brandtii
AAAACAAAAACTGGGTTGGGGGTGTCTCTGGGAGACCATTCTTCCCACCAGTATGTAGCCACTGCCCTTACCTGATGCCTATCAGACCTTGGACAGCTCAGCTCTGCTTTGTGGAAGCAACTGCTTGGATCCCAGCTGTTTGGTTCTCCTCTGCCTTGGCATCTAGGCCTTATTTCACACCCAATTTGAAAACTTTTAGTTTGACGAATTCTAACTTGATCCTCATAAAATCCTTAACTAATGTGATATGCACTGTGCTGAACTAAATTGAGCTATGCTTTCTAAAGATTATAATTTATTTTGCAGGGAAAGGATTAATAGAAAAAGAAGGATTAATTACCTTGGTCTCTTTTCTTCTTTCTTGCCAACTCCTCCCCAAGAAAGAAAGGACCAAATGTCTTTCACCACTTGCAATATCTAAAACTTTACACAAATAACTCATCTAGGCCTCGGGTTCTTTTTCTTCAGACAGCAATGATAATACCTATTATGTAAGAATTACGGCAGTTAAGTTAAATGCAATAAAAATCTTCTGAGCTTTTTCTTCATTTTTGGTCTAGTAAAATGTAAAAAATAATTTCTCTTTAAAGTTTTTATCACAGTACCCAGCACGTAGATATCCACAATTGTGACTCCCTTGC
>NW_005297365.1:0-641 GCF_000412655.1 Myotis brandtii
TGGGGCTGAGTATGCCATGGCTGTGCCAGCTCGCCACTGAAGATATACGTTTACAAATAAGCATACGAGTTTTGAAGGTTAGATGTAAAAATAGAAAGGATGATTTCTGGTTGGTGGGATCCCCTAGTGTGTCTGTCTGTCCAGGATTTCTGTGTCCAGTGCACAGGGGGTAGGTGTCAAGCGCTCAGATTCTGGAGTTGTGCAGACCTAGACGCCTGTCCCAGCTCTGCCGCTTCCTGGCTGTGTGTCTTTGGGCAGGTACTTAACCTCTCTGGGCTTCCGTTTTCTCCTCTGTAAAATGTGCTTGAGCGTTGGACCTGGGGTGCCAGGGAGGACGCCGTGAGCTCATCCTCAGGACGCATCTCAGCACGTGGCCTGGGACTTAGTAAGTGCGGAGTCAACGTGTCACCAATGCCACACGTGAATTTACATGCATTTATATTACTGTGTCGTAAAGAAATAACAAACGTTGAGTAAAATGATGGCTTTTCTCGGTCAAAGCTGAATTTGAGGACTCATATTGGAGCAGGGCTGTCCTTGCCTGTCTGCCTCCCGTGAGGCTGTGGGCTGGAGCGTGGACAAGAACTTGTTCATGTCAGCAGGGCCAGCCCCATTCTCCGAGCCTCCGCCCGTGCCAAGCT
>NW_005297366.1:0-641 GCF_000412655.1 Myotis brandtii
AAATATCCTTGGATGAGGATTAACAAAACAAAACAAAGAAACAAACAAAACCCACATATTTTTTTGTCACAAAAACACCACTAAACTTCTAAGTGAAGACCCAAAACACTTCTAATGTTAATCATTGAAAGAAATGTGAGTAAAGTATTATCGCTTGTCATTCTACACCCTCTGTTTGAGTCTACATTATACAACAGTGGTTTATGATAAATCTGTAATTAGTGCTTGAGACTGGGTTTTCTAGGACATCCCTGGCTTTACATAGGTTAAGGGAAGAGCTTATTTATTTTAGAAAATATGGATTTCTTAAAATATGTTCACTGTAAAAATCCAACAATAGTTTCTATTAGAGCCAGACTTCTAACAATAGCTGTGTACCCTGGGACTTGACTTTCTCCCTGGGAATTCCTGACTTTCCTAGAGGATTCAGAAGAATTCACTCCTTATGCTGCCCACCACTTCAACAAATAACCTTAAACATCCTCCCTCAGATCCAATGGCGGGACCCAAAGCCTGTCTTCTCAGTTTGAGTTTCCATTTCAGAACCTGTCTCTGCTGTAGGAGATTGGTGTTTATTACAGGGCTAATCACTCCCAAGGTACATGCCACTAGGAAACTTGTCTTTCAAAAATTAAATTTAA
>NW_005297367.1:0-641 GCF_000412655.1 Myotis brandtii
ATAGATGTTTCTCTCTCATCGATATTTCTATCTCTCTCCCACCCTTCCTCTCTATGTAAAAAAATCAATAAAAACCTATTTTAAAAGCAACAACAGCTAAACTGAGCATGATGGATGATACTGGATTAGAAATAAATCACTGATCTTGATTTTAAATTAGAAATATGATGTGACATGTCTTGTTCTATATATAATGTTTTTTTGTCTCTTTTCTTCCAATAACACTAATATAGAATATGCTGATTACAAACTATATTGTAAAATATGGACTTAAAAATACTAAGGCTTTGTTATTAGAGATCAAACTTCATATTTATCCAACACTCCACTAATGAGCATTTGCCACTGTAAAGGTATGCCACTGATTATTATAATGCTACCTCATTATCTAAAATTTAAGATGAATTTTAGATAATAGTTTAATAAACTCTGAATTGAATGAGCAAATAATCCAATCATTGTTAGAACAGAAAATTGCTCCTGGCTCACTTATTAGTACTTCATAAAGAGAGCACTACAGGTTGTTGCATGCAAGTAGGTGATTCAAACATTGAATATATCTGTTCAAAATGTGAATATACTACTAACTCTTGTTTTGAATTCTGCTGCCTACACTAGAGTGTGCTGTGCGACAACCCAGC
>NW_005297368.1:0-641 GCF_000412655.1 Myotis brandtii
ACTGCAGGACTGACTTCCGGTGTTCGGTTGAGCCTTCAGTCAGTTGTTACAGACCCTAGGTTTTTATATATTAGGATCATTGGAGGTCATACCCAGGCATTCCTACAATATCCCTTGTGTATTATTTAAGGTGAGCCCTATTCAAGGTGGGAGGAGATTTAACCAGTTTTGATGTGAATAACTAGGGGTCATTTTGGGGTCTGAACAGCACAGAGTCTAACCGTTTTCATTGTGCTGGGAAAATATAAGACCTAATCTGGAATTATTTGTGAGATGTGGAAATTCCATCAAATGGACATCAATTAAGCAGATACTGATCTTAAACCAGTAACCCTGAAATGTTCAAGCAAAAGCAACTTAGAAAAATGATATCAAAATATAACTGATAAAATTTTCAAGTAAGAATGATCTAGATTTCAAAGATGAGCTTTATTTGAGTACAAGTCTGTGATTTCTGGTTGCTGACGTTACTTTTCTTCTGATTCTCTTTCTCTCCTCCATCTCCCTTCCCCCTGTTTTATTTTTTCTTAAATATTCCCTCCCTAAGATAATGAATGATTCACAATGTAACTGTCTATTGTGAAATATATGCCAAAGAGGGTGAATTCCAAAAGATGGAAGAGAGGCATTGTGATTATTTT
>NW_005297369.1:0-641 GCF_000412655.1 Myotis brandtii
GGCTGCTGAACCTGTCTTTTCAGTTACAGTATCAGAGTGGAAGAAGTGATAAATGAAACAGAAGTTTTAGAAATACCTGTAGAACCTTTGAACCTCACTGCTCTGTTAATGGTGCAATACTTGTTTTGAAGCTCTGTGAAGTAGTGATGGCTAATTTGTGATACGGGGGTCACAGGCAGCAACAACATTAATATGGACAAGGTTTCCAAATAAACACAGGCTTCCTTCAGTGTTTGCTCTGCTGGGAACCTGAGGCTGCCCACTAGATACATCTATTCTGTCCCAGTCCTGGCTACCTTTAGTCTCTTGTTCAGCTGCTGTTGGTTTCAACCCAGAACGTATCTGCATATTTCCATTATACCACTTTTGTCCTTTTTGGAGCAGGCATTTTTGTCCTATATTGTCCTGTGCAAATTCATAGCTGCACTGTTTGTTATATGAATTAAGCATTGGGTTTCTGCCTGTAGTCTCTTAGCATCTGAACCCTTAAGTATACTTTTTTTTTGTCCTTTGTCTTCCTATTCTCATTTTCAACCATGTATGATTATCTCACCAGTTAGATGAGATAAAGAATGAAGGTGGCACCTTTAATTTTATTTTACTGATTGATTTTAGAGAGAGAGGAAGGAAGAGAGAAAGAG
>NW_005297370.1:0-641 GCF_000412655.1 Myotis brandtii
GGATGAATGGGAATTTTGTTTAATGTTTACAGGTTCCATTATCCTCTGCACCCACCAAGGAACATATGCCATGGGCACTCTATGAGAGTGTGTGAGGGTCCTGAGAAGGAGAAACAGGATGGCACTACCAAAGGGGAGCGCAGGACTGCAGTCTGTTCCCCCAGGTGGGGAACCTCTGTGAAGGACAAACATGCTGAGTCCAGATGCCCCTTTCAATATGCCCCTTCAGCTGTCATTCCCTGTGAGAACCCCCACCCAAGTGCAGACCATTCTCTAGGCGGCCACCTGCAGTGACCAGATGGCCCAATTATTTGACCCAAATTGGTAGAACCTTGAGGGCACTTTTCAGCCCCAAAGCTCACTTGTCATCAAAGCTCCTCTTACTCCTGCTCTTGCCCGTTTGCTTGCACAGGTCATGATGACAAGGCACTCTCTAATGAGCATCCTGCACAGGTTCTACCACTGGCCAGGATGCAGCATGAAGCTCTGCTTTTGTCCTCTCTGCCAGCCCCTCTTCCTCCACCTGTACAGCTCATGTGGGTGCTCCTCTGGGTTCTATCTCCCCATGCTCCTCTCACTGGACAAAGCTGACTGGGTGCCTGCCTTTACTCAGCCTCTCGGGCCTGCTGTGACCTCCTGTG
>NW_005297371.1:0-641 GCF_000412655.1 Myotis brandtii
GAGCAGCTCCTGTGCCAGATGCTCTGCAGCAGTTGGTAAGATGCTCTTGTCTGCACCCAGCCCTTCTCACAGGACTCGGAGGTGGTCCACAGAGGGTGGGGCCGGAAGTTGGACTGGAGCAGCTAACACCATGCACATGTGAGCTTGCCTCCATCCTGAGGCTCAAGGCTTCCTCACCGGGCTGACTGCATTAGGGTGCATTCCCTCTGCGGGGGGTCCCCAGCTCACAGTTTCCCAGAGGGCTGGAAGGGCTGGGGTCAGCCTCTGTCCCTCCTTCCATCCCCTGCTCTGGGCTCCCCTGCACCTCTGTTCCCAGTGGGCCGTGAGCCTCGGAGTGCAGGTGCACGTCTGGTGTCACAACCAGCTCAGGGATGGCAGAGGAGAGGCCAGGAGGCCGACCAAGCCAAACCCAGTACCAGGGGCCATGCTAGGAGCTCCCTCCCAGGACTGCCTGAGGCCATGGGCATGGTGGTGTGAGGTTCAGCCCAAATATGTCCCTTCTTTGCCTGGCACCATGCCCCTCTCCTTCTTTGGACCTGCAGCTACCCTGAAGGACATCCCTTGCTGAGGGGTGTGACTGTACTCCTGGGAAAGCCAAGGGGAGAAGCAGTTGTGACCTAGGAAGCCACAGGAGCCTCCCC
>NW_005297372.1:0-641 GCF_000412655.1 Myotis brandtii
TGTTTCCTCAGGTGGCAGTCACTGGGGACAGAGGCATAGTTCCCAAACACCGCTGTGGCTCAGTTGGACCACGTCTTCTTTTCAAGAGAGATTTGGGGAGAGGCTAAGCTGATTACAGGGCTCAAGTGAGGCCCTGAGTGCGTTTCAGATTTGGAATGCAAATTGTTTGCAGTAATTACAGTTTGCGCTCCAGTCCTGCTCGGCCCCCATGGTCATTATCCTGGTGCAGAATAAGCAGTTGTGTGCTTTCAGAGTGGGAGGTAATGAGGGGGAGAGGGGCTCTTGAGGGACATTAAGGGGCATTTTCAGAGCCTGTCTCCAAGCCCGAGTGGGAATAGGACAGACTCAGAAGTGTGGTGGGGTGTCGCCACTGACAAGCTCTGTAACCATGGGCCAGGAACTCAAACTCCCTGAGTCTCAGTGTCCTCCAGTCCTTGCATTGGAGGTTGCCATGGTGATGAGATGGCAGTGATGTGATGACATGGTACCTGGTGGGTAGCAGATGCTCAACATGGGGGAGTTTCACTGCCTGGCAATTACCATAGGGCAGATATCCACAATGGGAAAACACACACCCCTTTTTAAAAACTGTTTTTATTGTTGGAAGTATTACAGATGTCTCCCTTTTATTCCCCATTGAC
>NW_005297373.1:0-641 GCF_000412655.1 Myotis brandtii
TTCTGCAGTTTGATTGCTTGCAGTATTCAATCTGATATACACTGCTATCCCCTGTATTCAATCTGATATATACTGCTATCCCCTGATTTTTATTTTGCAATCATTTTTAACCTCTTGCCATCCCTCTTGATCTAATTTTTTCTCTTTTGTTTTGAATGCTATATTCTCTTGAAACACAAAAATATCAGAAATCACAAATTTTCCCCTTGTCTTTTTCAGTAAATCTATATCAACAGAGGGTATGTGTTCTGATTCTTTGTAGCATCTCATATTTGGTACTGGAATTTTTCTCCCCAGTCTGCGATATAACATTTCTGCTTGCTTATCTTTACAGCAAGAGTTCTACTGGCTTTTGGCTGAATTCGGCATTAAAATGGGTCTGACAAAGACTGATGTGGAATTCTGTCCAATTCTTTCATATTTAGACAATAGTGAAAGGGAAAATATGAACCTGTAAATTATCATGACCAGTTCACAATGCAGCAGCCTGAGGGAAGCGGGGTAGAAGCTGAATTCCTGTGCAGTGCCCTCAAAGATGAGTCTCAGTGTCAATTCTTCTCTGTGTTTAGTGAACTGCATGCTGGTTTCCAGCTCTCGGGATAGCCAATTTCTCTTTGCTTAGTCCAGTGCCAGGTCTGAGC
>NW_005297374.1:0-641 GCF_000412655.1 Myotis brandtii
ATTCTAATTGCAGCCAAGGTGGAGAACCACTGCTTTAAACCTTTTCTGGGTGTTTTTCCAGGTAATGGGACTCCACTACCCAACAGCTGTTTCTGCTCCGAGGCACTGCCCGCCCCTCGGCATCGAGTCTGAATACACCGTGTGATCAACAATCGCTGGGCTCTACCGGCCCTTCTCCACGTGCCTGGCGCTGTCAGGTGCTCCACACGCAGCCTCTTACTAATCAATCTTCACAATCTCCTCCCAGGGGAGACTCAGACCCCGAAGGGACCCCAGCCCTGGCCGACTGGGCCCAGGAAGTCCCCTCTTAGTCGCTAAGCCTGGGGCCCCAGAGGGCAGCATGCGGGTGCTTTTACCAAAGCCATCACTACAACCAGCTGTGCAGAGTCCTGGTTGTGAAATGTGGCCCGTCTGCACTTGGAACTGAGAGAAACTCCTCCCAGACAAAGAGAAGTAACCCCAACATCCTCCGACCATAGAAAGAAGTTACTCCTATTCTCAGCAAAACTGAATCGCAGGGGAGAGCCGTGTCCTGTCCCGGCTACTACGCACTTGGGGTCTCAGCAGCGATTCAGAACCACCTGGAAGTCATTCCTTCTGGGGTGACTCTTGTCTCCACCCAGACAGCAGCCTCTCTGCAC
>NW_005297375.1:0-641 GCF_000412655.1 Myotis brandtii
CTGGGGCATCACTAACAACCAGCGCCTCTACAGGAAAGGCTGTGGCCATCTGGCGGGACTTTGGCGGAGATGGTTTTGGCGTGGCTTCCTCCCCTTGGCGCCTGCTTCCCAGGCCACTGGGTTTCGCAGGGACACGTCCTCTAAGACAGTGGCTGGGACCTGCCACAGGCTCTGCTTCTGGGAAGGCAAACCCCTGCATCCGGCGAGGACCTCCAAGTAGAAGGCTCCCTCCCAGGTGGCAAAGGGTCCGTCCCTGAAGCACAGAATGATAGCAGGTCCAAGCGGGGGCCCTGGCTGGGTGTCCGTGAGGAGGCGCTGCGCCACCCGCAGGTGCGCCCAGGCCGAGGCCTCCTGGTTTCCCGAGACCGCTGTCCCGACCCCATTCGTGGTTTCCGGCCTGGCCGTCACGATTGGATGATGCATACAGTGAGCGGTGAACTCAGTTAATTCAAGATGGAAATGTTTACGTCTAGTGGCTCTCACAGATGCAAACTCAATTCCAAGTTAAACCCAGAGCTGCTCTTTTCCAACAGACAGACAGACAGGTAGGTAGGTGTGCCCCCTTCTTCCCTCACTCTCTCCTTTCTCTTTCTCTCCATCACTTGCATAACCAATAATACCAGCAGAGCAAGCACTTTGAG
>NW_005297376.1:0-642 GCF_000412655.1 Myotis brandtii
AATAGTTGCTTTGCATAAAATGAGCAAAAGCCAGCATTACATTTTTAACAATGCACACCTCACAGAAGAACAAAGAAAAGTTTAAAATGATAGAAAAGAAATATCATTTAATCACTTACCACGAGAAAGCTGCATCTTGACCAGCTATACTATACTAGTACCTATATCTCTACCTATATCTATATCTGTATATCTATCTATATCTATAGATATAAAGTATCTATACTAATATCGGAAGTAAATGAGGTATTAAGGTAGGAACTATTATTAGAAAAGTTTTCCTAATTATAAATGGAAGTGGTATGATCTTAAATGCATTTTTTAAAAGTCTCTTTCTCTCTTTTTCTAACAGCCTGGCTTTGTAGCACATAACAATTTTCATACTGTAATTATTCTTATCATGGCTGATTGCAGTCAGACAAAAATGATGTCAATGATTGTGAATTAGGAAGGGATGCACACAAGCAGCTTGAAGCCAACAAAAGTCAGCATAAAAAAATCAGGTTATAAAAAAAGAAAGATCACCAGGAGAAAATCATGATGCTAAATAAGTGGCTCTTCGATAACATGAAATTTTTAAAAATGCATAAGCAAAAAATGAATTATCACAAAACAGAAAGAGACAAAACCACAATTATGATT
>NW_005297377.1:0-642 GCF_000412655.1 Myotis brandtii
CTAACCTTTGTCTAAAGCTTCTCATTGGCTTTCTTTTGATTTTTCCCTTCTTATTAATTCCCTATTCACAGTGATTTTACTGGGCAAGACTGAAAATCAAGTTCATAGACATGGACTAGCTTGCCCATGGCCTTATCATCATGTTAGGGGACCCTAGGACACCAAGACCCCTGCCCAGCCCTGATTTGCAGCCACCTCTCTGCATTCCTGAATCTTCAAGAATACAGACTCTGAAGGGGACCATGAGGAGTGCACTGCTGACTCTGCCACCAACTCGCCAAGCAGATCTTAACAAGTTGCTGAAATGCTCCAGGCCTCAGTCACCGCATCAGGAAAATGGGGATAATGAGAGTACCTTACTGCCAGGGAAGTGTGAGCTGGTGCATGCTACAGTACTTGGCACATTCTAAGGGCTCAAAAAAACTGTTTCTGTAGTTGTTATTCTCTGTCTCTCAATTATGGAAAATTCCAGGCAGCAACCAGATCACCAAAGTTAATTGACACAACTAGTTTATGAAATTGGGATGATGTAACAATATATGACCATGTAAACTCTTATCACCTATAAATAGTAGGATAACTAATGGCCATGCAGCTCGGCTGGCAATGGCTCAGTGGTTGAGCGTCAACCTATGAACCAGG
>NW_005297378.1:0-642 GCF_000412655.1 Myotis brandtii
TTCTTTACAGGTTTCAATGGTTTTTTATGTTAACAATATCAAGATTCCAGGTAGCCATAGCCTGGATGAGGAATAGTCTTGCTTTCATAGCCCAATAATTACTGAGTCTAAAGTCTTTTCTTTTTTCACTCGACTATGCTTCCATTAGAATGAGCAAACCATGGCTATATCTTGAATATCAGTGAACAGTTTCATTCTTAGCTAGCTGCCAAGTCAGCAGAAGAACATCCTCAAATCATTCATGAGGTATTTACTGCTAAGATGGTCCTTGAGGAGTGACAGCAGTCCAAGGCAGATTGAGAAACGGGGTCCTGTCTGTAGTGTTCCAGAGTAGATTCTCATCCACTGTGGCACGACATGTGGCCTCTGACTGCACGGGGATCATGTGAGAATTGTTTTCATTGTGGTCCCTGCATGTTGGGAATCATTTTAGGTACCTGGAGTCCTCTGAGCCATTCCATGCACCAGTAGGTGGTCTCTCATCTTGTTTGTTTGGAGCTGACATTGAAAGAGGTCTTGGGGACAGTGCCTTTATTTTTGGACGTTAAGGGCCAAGCCCCGAGCTTGGGTTTTTCTCTTCTATTTCTTTAGCTCCTCTCACCCACAAAGCATCAGCTGAGTAACTCAGTGAGGTATTCCACA
>NW_005297379.1:0-642 GCF_000412655.1 Myotis brandtii
AATGATGAGGAATTATTTAACTTTTTAACATTAAATTAGTTGAGGTTGTGAATAGGAGAGATGTTCTGTTTACATATCTTGGTGAACGTAACAGTAAATATACGGAAATGAATTTTTAAAGGAGCGGTTTTATGAATTGAGTGTCCACAAAGCTGCTCACTGTGGGAAGCGCGTTCTAACCAGTGTCTGGGGAGGCCCTCCTGCAGCACGTGTCACCCCGCATCCCTCCCTCAGCTCAATCACTTCCAACCGCAGTCCCGGCTGTCGGTGTTGCTTTGATCTCGGTGAACGGAGAGGTATTGCGGTTGTGATTGGTGATTTATAAGTGTCCTCCTACAAAAGCAGTTTATTGAAGAAAACGTTTGGGAATACAGAGAGGAAAGGAGGCGAGGCTGCCCAGCATCTCTGTCCAGCGATGATGACCGCTCGTCCCCGGGAGGGGCAGCCGTTAAATGACCCGCAGGGAAGGGCTGGGAAGGGCGGTCCCAGGGATGGGCCAGGAAGGCCCAGTCAGCCCAGACCTGTGGCCCTGCCAGGCACGTCCTGTCCTACACTTTCTAGTTCTTCAGAAGAAGCAGGAGATTCAGAAATCTCCTGGTTTCATGTGGGTCACAATTCTTATAAACACCCTGGGGGGCAAAC
>NW_005297380.1:0-642 GCF_000412655.1 Myotis brandtii
GGGCCTGACGTCTCGGAAGGCATTTAGATGGATGCAGACGGGGCTGGAGTTCCGTGCTGAGCAAACAGTCAAGTGTTCTTAATAGGAATTGCAGTTTCTCGACATCTGTTAGGGGAAAGGGAATGGCGAAACGACAATTTAGAGGGAGATTGCTTTTGTTAAATGCATTTAAATTCCAAGATTAGTGGTGTTCTTTCTTTTTCAATTAGCATTTACTTGTGGAAAGGTTACAGATGAAAGGGCCGGGGAGGCGAGGGGGTGGGTTTTGTCCTCGGCGCCCAGGCCACTCCCAAGCAGAGGAAAGCCGAACCCAGAAGAGAACAGGATTTAAAGGAACCCCCCACCCGTGCCAAGTCACCGTGGCACGTCTTGAAGGGGGGTGCGGTCCAAAAAAGTAAAACAGAAGAAGTAACGCAGCTCTGTGAAGGGCCCCCTTGCATCTGGAGCGACGACGTGGAAGCCGGATTGGACGCTCCTGTCCTCTGGGTAGAAAAAATCACCCGCTGCTTTGAGAAAACATAGAGATTTGTCTTTTCCAAGCCAGTTCCTGAGTGAAATCCACATTCCTTCCCAAGTATATGCCAGGGTTCTGTTTGATTGTGTGAAGAGCTGTAAGTAGCTCAGTTTTGTGTGTGTGTGTGT
>NW_005297381.1:0-642 GCF_000412655.1 Myotis brandtii
GGGAAAAATCCCCCCTCCCCCACTCGCATGAGGAGCAGGTTCTCCCTTGATCTGGCCTCTCTACCTCCAGACCTGCACTGTCCTGTATGGCAGCCACCAGCCACATGAGGCTACTTACATTTAAATTAGTTTAAATTACATGAAATTTAAGATCCAATTCCTCATTGGCCCAGCCACACGTGGCTGGTGGCTATCGTACTGAACGGTGAAGATAGGGAACATGCCCATCCGCGCGGAAATGTCTGTTGGACACTGTCTCACCCTTGCTGCACCTGGACACAAACTTCCAAACGACTCGCCGTTGAGGGTTCTGTGCTTTAGCTGAGGCAGCTTCCTGTCATTGTAGTACTTGCCCTCCCCAGCTGGGCCTTTCAGGGTACAGCTCAATGTCAGCCCATTCGGTGAAGTCTTTCTGAACCAAATCTCCCACCTCATACAACAGGTCACTTCCCCACCTGGGTCCCCACTGCCCTCTAAGCAGACCTCCACCATAGCGCCCCCAACACTCCAGTCACCTCTTGTGCATGCGTGTTTCCCTTCGCTAGACTGTGAGCCTGGGGGGTGCAGGCAGGGACCCAAGCTTCTCTAACTCTGTATGCTCAGCTCCTAGACCAGTGATGGCAAACCTTTTGAGTTCGGCGT
>NW_005297382.1:0-642 GCF_000412655.1 Myotis brandtii
TTTTAAATGTGCTACTTTAAACAATATAAGTTGCAAACTACCTTCTGACTTTATCACTCAAACCTGAGAGACCTCAGTTTCATGAATTGCCTCCTTTTACCAAAGCACAAACTCCGAGATGCAAAAGCACAGCGTTTCCTTTATTAACCCTCCACTTTGTCCTCTAAATTTGCAAGAGCCACTGTGCAGCTTGAAGTTTCAATGCCATTAGCTGTCTACCAAAAGAGTTTTATTTCAATCCTACTGCCAGCAACAGGGGTTTCAGAGTGTAAAGGTAGAAGAGTCAAGAAGATTGCTGCGCTGCCAGTGGAAGCAGGTAGTCTGAGAATAATTAGACAGGCTGCGGAACTGACGAACCCCCTGCCACACTTTAAGTAGGAAAAGGGATTTTTCATCTCTGTGAATATGCATGGGCTCCTTGGAATCCGTCAAGGTCAGTGAATCTGGCAGCAGGTTTTGCAGGCATTCTATGAGCTCCTTCTACAGCGGAGATATTGAACATTCGCAAGACTTCTGCAGCTACCCCTCACCGTAGGTGTACTAGGAAGGCCCAGCTGGCAAGAATGGCATGTCCTGATGAAGATGAGAAACCCATTTATGATTGCCAAGAAGCAGCAGCGTTTTCAGAATCTATAAGCTTTG
>NW_005297383.1:0-642 GCF_000412655.1 Myotis brandtii
ACACACACACACACACACACACACACACACTGAGACAGAACTCCAACTCCAGGACTCTTGAAGACTGAGAGAAGACTGATGACAGAATTGTCTTCCTCAATACACTTAAGAATGTCCTAAACCATTTCTTTTTCGTTTAACAAAATAGCTGATTCAACTAATGGAAACTAGTGGTTCCCATGTTCTTTTCTAGGACTTTACCCCAAACACCAACATGCTCTTTAGAACTCCTCTTCAGCCATCAGAACCTTTTTCTTCTAAGATCTGCTCAGGAGTAAGGCTTTGCCAAATTTCCTTGTCCTAAGTCTGGATGCTGGAGAACTTGGACCTGGTTGTGAGCATGGGGTCCCCGAAAATCATGAGAATTTCATGTCCTTTTCATCCAGGACAGCGTGTCTGTCCTCTGGCTTCGTGGGCCACCCGCTGGCCCTCCATGCTCCAGTCAACACAAGCGCCCGTGTATCTACCCTTCCACAGTTCTGGGCTGTCAGGGATTTCATCCCATAATGTGAAACATCCTAACTAACGCACAGGAAGCCAGCGCCGGCTGGTGGACTGATCCCTTTGTAAAGCTTGCCACACTAGAAGCAGGGCTTCGACTGCCCCAATCTTCTCTGTCACTGTCCCTCTTTCTTTCCAAAG
>NW_005297384.1:0-642 GCF_000412655.1 Myotis brandtii
CCCTTGGGGTCTGGTTGGCCTGTGGACTTAGAGCCCTGGAGGTGATGAACCTGAGTACAAGGTGGGGCAAAGGGAGGTTTACATTTGTTCATATGGAAAACAATTCAATAATTAACGAATAAACTCTGTGTTTTGAGTAATCACAACTGTAACCCCCTTTGGCCTACCCTGTACTCAGGTGGTTTTCAGCTTAGTGTCTTCTAGCCAGATATGGCCCTTGTCACCCTATGGGCTCTGGTGAATGTCTGCTAATTTGACTGTCTTTATGCTGTGAAGTAAAATTATGTGTCTGAATTGATCATTATTTCCAGCCCTTAAAGCACTTTGTTATTATTACACATTTCCAGTGAGATGTAAACAAACAGTTTGAGAAATGGCAAATAAGGGATTTAGGCAAATTAGGGTAGATTAGGAAGCAATAAAAAAAGGTTCAGCTAAAGTTAAATGAAACAGCAGGGGGCCGAATGATGCTTTACAGATAGAATATTGTAGGTCGTTAGAGCTTAATAGGCAAATGTTTTCATTTTAAGGGCTATAAAATAATTTTTAACTGCAATTTCCTCACTTAAAAGAAAAGAAGAAAAGCCCTTTTAAAGGAAAGAAAAAGAGAAATTGAGAAAACACTGTTGGTATTTGTGCATA
>NW_005297385.1:0-642 GCF_000412655.1 Myotis brandtii
ATTCACTCTGTAAGAGCTTACACTTAGGTGCTTTATCATCAAGGACTCTTATGTTAGTTGCATTCTTTGGATTGCTATGAGAGAAGACCCTTGTCTATAATTCCAAACACTGGTTATTTGTTTAAAGCTAAACCCCACCAGCTCTCTGTGGTGCTGGCAGTGCATTACCTAGTGCGACTCTGGCTGCAGAAGCATCATAGTTGATCCAAAAAGACACCCAGGACAGAATTGTAATCAGTGTGGAAGGCATGTAGGTCTGCAAAATGAAGTAACCGATGTTTCTCTTTAGACGGAAACTTAGTGATAGTCGTGGATATGACCCTGAGTTGAAAAAAAAAGAGAAAGAATCAGATCATCACTTGGTTGAAAACATCTTCTTTCGTTCGCAGTGCCCTAGTTTATTTTGGAGGAAACATCCTCACCTGTTGTGAACTCCACCTTCTTGGACACCATCTTGTAGTCGACAATTGAAAACTGAGGAAGCTCAATTTTATTTACTCCGGTTACTGCTCCCTCTCCTCCATTCCAGTAAAACTCAATGTCATCAGTAGTATAGCCATCTGAAATCAAGAATATAGCATAGTTAAATAGAGTCCAGTTGGTCTACAGTGGTCGGCAAACTGTGGCTCGGCAAACCGCGGC
>NW_005297386.1:0-642 GCF_000412655.1 Myotis brandtii
ATATTAAAAATAAAAAATCTCAGATAAAAATTATACTCCTGCATGTTTGAGAACCTTCTAGAATTTTAATGTATATGTGGATAAGAATCACTATTATTCATCTCAATAACCTCTCTCTCTATCCCAATACCTTATATGTAGCATATACTCTGGGAACGCTTTTAAATAAAAATAGAACATTAAGTGTATAGTTCAAAACACACAATAATACATTAGGCTGGACCATGCAAAATTATTTTTGTAGGTCAAAACAGTTGAATAGCAGTTATTCCTTTGGTTCAACCTAATATTTGTTAGGGAAAGTGAAAAATAGTCTTGCCAATGGTCTCAACTGAACTATAAGATGTCAAATAAATTAGCCCTCTTGGTTTTGAATTTTCTGGAGAGCATATGGAAACGAATTAAACATATAATTCAAGTCTTAAGTTATAAATTCCTTAACTTTAAACTAAACTATAAAAATTAATAGCATAATATGAGCTTGCAGAAGGTTCTAAAATTTTTATTATAAGTCATGAAAGCATTGGACTCAAAGAGAGCACTGGATTTTTAAGTCTTTAAATGTCTTAAGTGAATTAATTGAATGCACTTTAATCTTTTTCACGTCCTTAAAATATTCTATAGAAACCACTCACAAATTAT
>NW_005297387.1:0-642 GCF_000412655.1 Myotis brandtii
AGTAATATAATTATATAAAAATTCTCCCATAAATGAACATATAGCTAAATAAGCATACTGGAGATTCATTAGAAAGACGCATTTTAAGTACACTAGAGTTTTCACTTTCCTAAAGGGAAAAGAAATAGGAGCAAGGTCGAGATATGCAGAAGAAAGAAAAATAAAGCAAAAGAAGGGCTTTAAAGAAACTGATGACACTTATTTCCATAACATGAGGAATGTGAATAATTCACATAAGGTCAAAAAAGAAAATTTAAAAAAATAAAGGAACAAATCATGTTTTGTAATAACCAGTTGTATATTCTATCCTGTTTAAAAAATTTTCACTATGGCAAAAATTATTACAGGATTCTCTCTCTGAAAAACACATTGCATTTCCTCAGTAATATTTTACTTAAAAATTCCCTGCATTTTTATCACTATAATCTATCTATCTATATAAAAGCCTAAGCACTGAATGACTGAACAACCCTTTTGACTGGTTGCTATGATGTGCACTGACCAACAGGGGACAGACTTTCAATGCACAGGATCAGGCTCTCTTTTGTCTGGATGGGGCCTGCAGGGATTGGGCAGAAACCGGCTATCCGACATCCCCTGAGGGTGGGGTCCCGGATTGCAAGAGGGTGCAGGTCAGGCTGA
>NW_005297388.1:0-642 GCF_000412655.1 Myotis brandtii
GGCTTCCCAATACTCCTTCCTCAGGTACTTTACTCCAAGCTATAGAAGCGGGCAGGTGACCAAGATCCAGTCTTTTACTGCTTGGGGTCAGTAACCCAAGTCCGCTAGGAGACAGGGTCTTTGCTCGATTGGAAAGCCAGTCTAATTGTAAGAGAACATGGTCCACAGGGAGAGAAGCAGAACCAGGCACAGTTGTTGAGATGAACCACGAGAGTCCTGAGGTCAAGTCTTGGGTTGCAGCTCCCATAGCTCCCTGTGGAGCTACCTCCAGTACCAGCAGCACTTGAGGCACTTTAGCCTGATGATTCAATACATGGTCTCTGCAGCCACGTTGCCTGCATAGAAACCGCAGCTCTGCCGCTTATGAACCGGTTGTGCCCCATTCACATGACCTAATGTCGCCTTGGCTTGACTTCTTGAAAACGAAAAGCAGGAAGATGATGATAACAGTACTAAAACCTAGATCATAGGGAATTTTGTGAAGATAAAATGAGTTAAAACACTTGGAACTGTGCCTAGCATATATTGAATGATATGTGTTAATATATTTCTTTTATCCCAATTACATGAACAAATACACTTTGTTTTTCTTAAGCTAGTTTTGCTTAGGCTTCTGTAACTTGCAATTGACATGACCTCTTG
>NW_005297389.1:0-642 GCF_000412655.1 Myotis brandtii
TTATCTAAATGAAATGGATATTGCAATTCTTCTTAGTGCTAGTTTCCAACAATATATCTTTTTTTTTGTTAAACATTTTTTTAATTTTTTGAGGTATAACTTACATACAGTAAAATCCCCCACCCTCTTTTTAAGTATATAATTCTCTGAGTTCTGACAAATGAATGGTCATGTACCCATCACTACAATCAAGTCATAGAGCATCTCCATCACCCCAACATCCTTCGTGTCCTACTCCCAGCCCCTAGTAACCACCGGAATATGATATAGACAGAATCATCTGAGATCCAGTCTTGCTGCTGGTGGACCTCTTGTTTATTTCATGGCAGAGTAATATTCCATTGTATGGACAGTCCACAACCCGTTTATCCATGCAGAGTTCAAGGGCATGGAAATGGTTCCCACTAGACTATGAATAAAGCCGTCATAAACATTTGTGTACAGGTTCTGTGCAAACATATATTTTCATTCCTCTTTAAGTGAGACTTCTGGGTCATCAGGTGGAGTTATGTTTAATTTATAAAAAAACTCCCAAACCTGTTCCCAAAGGGCATGCACCATTCTGTGTTCCCGCCAGCCAGGTCTGAGCGTGCCAGCTGCCCAACACCCACATGCCACTTGGCATCGTCAGGGTTTGTTTTG
>NW_005297390.1:0-642 GCF_000412655.1 Myotis brandtii
AGCTGGTCTAAGGCAGGCAGAGAATTGAAAAGATCAGAATCCTGCAGAAGTGTGTCAAGTAGAACATTGGAGGGAAAGGAAAAGATTTCTGTAGGTGGGTTGCGTATGAATGGAAAGGAAAGTTTGCGCCACTTTTTTTTGGAGGGAACAGCTATTCAGAGCCCAGATCAGAAACATGTGTCTCAGGCTGCGCCCAGAGGCCTGCACTCATGCCTTTACCGCTTCCCATTGCTGCGGCTACTGGGAAGACTGGGTCATTTGCAGGGCTCAAGGACAGATAGGAAGTCCCGAGGAGGACACACTGAAACAGGAAAATCCAGGCCCAGTGGAGAAGCACCTGAAGCAAACATTTGTTTCTTAGGAGGTGAAGTTGCGGTACACCAGGGGATTTCAGAAACCAGATCCAATTAATGTTCTTGACTTGTGTCCCCCTCAGCTCTGGGGACCAAGGTGGTACAAAGGAAAGGCACTCTGCGCCTGGGCAGAGGGTGTGGGGTGTGGGGCGAGGGAGGGGAGAGCTGGCTCCCCCCCAGTCCTGTCACTGGCATCAGGGAGCTTTGTGTGCCCCTCTCCCCAGGGGCTCAGGGCCTCCGGTGACTCTGTAGGAAATGGACCTCTGTGCTCCATGTCCAGCATGGCGGG
>NW_005297391.1:0-642 GCF_000412655.1 Myotis brandtii
AAGAGAGATGACTGGCCAGACCCCAGCTGGTCCAGCCATTCCAGCTAAGAGAATAGAGGTAAGGAAGCTATCTTATGCATTTCAGTCCCAAAAGACAGCACATGTAGAAGAACCAAGGAAATCAGCAAACAACCAGAAAGAAGGTCCTAGATACATTACCTAAATTGAGCCATTCCAACTCAGGGTGAGGTCCCAGTTGTCCTTTGCCCAAATTCCAGGCACAAAGAATCATGAGCAGCATAACATTTGTTGTTTTGTGTTGTTAAGTTTTGGGGTAGTTTGTTACACAGTGATAGGATAACCAGATTAGGTTTTTATCAGTGCCCTAAATACTTATTGATAAAAGTAAATTTATTCTAAAAGTTAGCACTCATATGGAAGGTGACATAAGCCATTTTAAAGGGATGGCCAGTTACACATACAAGATTTGTTAAGAAACTATTTTTTATGACCAAATCAAATTTCTCATGCTACAAATAAAGCTTATCCTTGTTCCTTCTACTTACAGATAATACAGAGAATATCCAGCAATAGACTTTTACAAAACAAACCCTCTATATATTTGAAAGTCATTCTTAAATCAGCACTTTTCTTTCTTTACAATGGAATTATCCTATATAATAAAAGGGTAATATGCAAATA
>NW_005297392.1:0-642 GCF_000412655.1 Myotis brandtii
GATACAGAACAACCAGCATTGCATCTGCAGAGCAATCAATGTTTAGTAAACTGGGAGGGCAACAAAAAGGTCAGGAGTAAGCGCTCTTTAGGCGCTTACAAGTCAGAAGGTGACACTGGAGTGGAATGGGACTATTACAAAGGAGGACTGGGTTTGATCTGGTGAGGAGAAGAGAGAAATCCATCCCATGCAGAAGCATGAAGTGGTGCATTTTTGGTGTCTGCCACTCCACGTTGCATTCTCTTTGGCTCCATGGAAACAATAATTCCTTTTCACTTACTTCACATAAGTAGCATTTCTCTATCCACCCACTAAGAAAATTTGTTCTTCAAAAGAATATAACTTCCTTCACTTTAAGGTGTAAAATATAAAACTCTTCACATTCCACCGCATTTGTCAAGCAAATGCTGGAGATGAATCCATGTATAATGTAAAGAGCACCCTCTGATCCTGCCACCTCAGGTCTGACTGCTTTTGCCTTCAAGATAAAACGTTTAGCCCGGCCAGTCTGACTCAGGGGCTATGAACAAGGAGTTCACAGTTCGATTCCTGGTCAAGGCAAATGCCCAGGTTGCAGGCTCAATCCCCAGGATGGGGCGTGCTGCAAGTAGCCAATCAATGATTCTCTCTCATCATTGATGT
>NW_005297393.1:0-642 GCF_000412655.1 Myotis brandtii
TTGCACTGTCACCAACCTTAGGCCCAAAGGGGTAAAAGTGGAGTGCATGGGGACCACAATCTAGAATGAGAGTCAAATAGAGTAGCCCTTCTTGAGGGAATCAGGGACTTCCAGTTGAAGACACAGCCAGCTAGAGTAGATCATCAAAGAGGAAGCCACAGGAATAAATATTCTAATCAATCTCTCTCTCCCCCCGCTCTCTCTCTCTCCGCCCCCATTTCTGTCTGTGTCTCCTCTTCTCTTCTCTCCTCTCTCTTCTCTCTTCTGTCTCCTCTCCTCTCCAGGTTCTCCCAACTAGAGAACAACTCAATTGAAAGCCAAAGGGACCATTCATATACCCATTGATGTTGTTCATACAGGTGAGTTTCTCTGAACAGAAAACACAGAAGAGGGTAGAGAGTAGTTCCAAGGGACAAATGGAAAATATCCAACACAATAAGAACACACACAAAAATGAAGAAACAATAGGCATAATCCTATTATGTACTCAGAAGAAGCTTCTAAAAGAGTTGAAAATAATTGCCTTTCTGAACTAACAATTGGAAATAGGAAAACACTGTTGGGAACTGCTTTTTTATGTTATATGCTTTGGAGAACTATTTGACTTTTATTTATTTATTTTTAATATATTTTTATTGATTT
>NW_005297394.1:0-642 GCF_000412655.1 Myotis brandtii
TCCCTTTTTCTTCCCCTTGGTTTTTTTAAAATACCTAAAATCTTAACAGTTAAAATAAGTAAACTATTAAAACAAAACAATGAAACATCATTCCAGTTTTTGCAAATATATGTGCTTATACCTTGGAAACAAATTGGAAGTATGTAAGTATAAATATAAAGGGTAGCTCTTATGTTCAGGTGGTGGTAAGAGGTGATTGTTTTTCTTTATACTTTTTTATTTTTTTCAAAACTTCTATAATAAACATGTTATAATTTTTGTAATAAGAAAATAATTATTTAAATTTATGTTTAGAAGATTTTAAGCTGAACTCAAAAAGCACTGGAACAAGAGATGAGCCAAGATATTAAAAAACCTAGAGTTATTCTTGTCTTAATAAATCATGGTTTTTATTAAAAAGGAAAAAACAGTAAAAACAACAATGTGGGTGAAAAGTGACCCAGTGGAAAGTGTACTTGAGTTAGTGAGCACACCAAATACCAAACAGCATGTGGGAATATCCGTTTCCTCCCACTGAGCTGGGCGGAATCCTGGCCACTTGCAACAAAAACTTGGGGCCTGTTTTTGTTCAGGAGCTAAGTGTCTGCTGCCTTAGGCTGAGCTGGCGCTCCCCTATTGTCACCTCTTCCATTCTGGGCCTCC
>NW_005297395.1:0-642 GCF_000412655.1 Myotis brandtii
GCCTTTTGGCTATAATTGTGCTGGGAGGGCTTTGCCTACCAAGCTAGGACTTGTATGTGGCTTTGCCACAAGTCATTCCGAGGCTTGATTCTGTTTGAATGCTGTAGTCACTCTCCACAGTACTGTATATAATAGTGAGAAAAATGGTCATAGATCTTGCTTGAATGTTCTGGGAGGATGTAACTCCTGTGCCCCACTTCTAATCCTCCTATCTCTTATTCATACTGTTGCTGTGGCACAGCTTTGAACAGGTGTGAACAGTGCCTCATCTTGGATCACCAGCCTAGACCTCCACCTCCCATCCCCAAATTCCCTCCCCAGGGAATGAGACCCCATGGGGAGTTACTCAGTATTTCTTTATTTGTACACCAGAAAACAGACAAACACCATAGGCTACTCTAGAACAATGAGAATGGAACCAAAGAATAAATGTGTTTCTCTTTAATTTTCAGGACAAGCAGTTGTGAGATGCACTTCATAAGTGACCCTCCTTTTTCCCTCAGTGTGGTCTCTCAGTTTGGAATTTACATGTAAAGAATTTATATCCCCCAAATAAGTATCCTTATATAATAAAAGCCTATGTGGCATCGTGTGACGTCATCATGAGATGGCCACCACAAGATGGCCACCACAAGATGGCTG
>NW_005297396.1:0-642 GCF_000412655.1 Myotis brandtii
ACTGATAACATATTGTCTTCCCTTTGTTAGAACTGATGGACATTAAAATGAATTCAAAATTGGAGTAGACAGAGAATAGAATGAGCAAATGCACTACCTGTAGAGAGCAGTAAAGCTGATAAAGTTCCAGCAATGCCCTCACAGTCATCAAAGTCCATTGATCATTACCATCACACTAATTTCTTTCCTGTATCTGGTGCAGAATTAAAGTGATCTCGTCCATCTCATGACTTTAAATATCACCTTCATATAAATAGAAAGTCCCAAATTTCTATCCCCAGGCCTGTGCCTCCCCATGGAAGCCTCCCCAATTCAGTTACCTTCTTGACATCTCCACTTGGGTGGCTAATAGGCATCTCAAACTGAGTAATTCCTGAAACTAACTTGTGATTGGCCCCAAACCTGCTCATCCATGCCAAAAAACAACACGTGAATTCTTCCTGTTGCTCTTCTGTCTCTCACATGGCATTTCTAATCAGCAAATCCTTTCAATTCTCCCTTCTGAACACTGGAATGTGACCATGTCTCCAGATAGTTGACGGGTAAGACCGATAAGAAGGTGCTAACATCTAGCTCAGGCCTCCTGTTCCTCACCCCGTGTCCTGGCCTTATGCACATCCTCTCTGCTCAGGTGAGATGCTG
>NW_005297397.1:0-642 GCF_000412655.1 Myotis brandtii
TTGACTTAAAAGTACAGGTCTTATGCTAAGTTATAAATTAGTAACATTGACATTACCTTAATGTAATGAAACATCTGAATTAAAAAGTCATTCCTGGAATCTTCAAGAATAAGAGTGCATCCCATGTTAGAAGTAGTATTGTGAAGGTCAAAAATGATGTCATAGGAATCTTCACTGTCTTTTGGACCAAATAAATGATTTATTTCTTGAGCCCTTCTCACTTCATATGGCAGATCCTCTGACATTTTTTTGCTGTTATTAGCAAAAAGAAAAAGATTAAAAATATCTGTGGCTAATATAACACAAATATACAATAAGAACACAGTGTATAAGGAACCAGTTGACAAACTTTAATATGAAAAACCTGTGAGGGAAGTGGAAACTTATTTGAAAACTTTACAAATGAAAAATTACAATTTTTCTTTATTTGATTCTATGTACTGATGCATCGGCATGATTGCAAATAATATTTCATTATGTGGCTGTCAAAGGAAGGACATTTCAAACAGAATTTACCACTTGACTTCAACTTCAAACAAAATATATTCATTGATTTAATCAACAATTTCTTAGTAGTTATGTGCACTGAGATATTCTGGGCCTAGTCTAGGGGTGGGGAACTTTTTTCTGCCAAGGGCCATT
>NW_005297398.1:0-642 GCF_000412655.1 Myotis brandtii
AACTGAAGGCTAGCTGAACTGAAATATTATAACCAAGTAGTTGCAGAAGACACAGGGAGACTGGTAAGAAGGGCAGAAATGCAGAAAGGGCTGGCACCCACACCCATGTGCAGTGGCTGAGAGATATCTTGGCTAAAATACTCCCTTTCCCCAGAAGCGAGGGTCTCAACCCCACCCAGGAATCCCCAAACCAGAGCAACAAAGGAGCCTGCATAGCATCTAGTGGTGACAATCAGTAGGGATTCAGTCCACCTGGGAGAGAAGGGAGTCTGCTGGAGACCCAGATGCCATCTTCCTGGGGTGGAGCACTCCTATTGTTACAGCACCAGCCTGGAGAGTACACTGCCTGGTCCTCCAGCTAGTGACAACACAACTCTGCCAGTGATGACACAACTCTGTCACACTCAGGTCCTACAGAGGGGTCTGCAGGCTGAACCCAGCAGGAAACTTGGGGGAGCTCTTTTTCTTTGTCTGGAGAAGTTCTTGGCAGAGATTCAGACAGTAACTGAACTGTGTAGCTTTGGAAAGAGGACCATTCCTTTCCACCTCAAGTGCACAGCCTGCACCCCCACCCCACCCCCACACCTGATTTCTGTGTCCAGGAATCAGACGGACAGATGCTGGGTTGTGTGACTACATTGG
>NW_005297399.1:0-642 GCF_000412655.1 Myotis brandtii
AAAAAAAAAAACTCACAACACTCTGTCTCTGTGTCTCTTATCATTCCACCCCAAGAGAGAACGAGTGAGTCATCTGGTGATTTCAGGAGCAAAATCTGACATGTGAGCCCAGCCATGTTCATTTAGGATTGTTGCCTATAAGGTATAAGCATTCTCCTTGACTGTCCCTCCAGAGGTATGCTCTGTAGGGGAGAGAAGAACAGGGAGGAATGAGGGGACAGGATCACCTTGGTCCCAACTCTTTTCAGTCCCAAACTTCCCTGGATGAATTCTTAGGTTCAAAGCTAAGAACTCCATTTACCTGAGGATATGAATCACATTCTCCAATCGTGCCCTCACCATCATCTGCTAACTCCATTGTCTTATTTCTCAATTGTTTAGGATTTTGATAGAAATCAGAATGATGCTGATTATTTTACCATCTCAAAAATCCCAACAGGCAGAGAGTAGGAAACTGTAGAGAACAACACAGTGCATTCAGGGTTTAATCCCATGAATAAGTAAAATTTAACTGAATTGTAAAATTACAGAATCCTAGAGCTGGACAGGTCCTTCTAGATAATATTTGTGCAGAGTATGGTTATTTAAGGCTTAGACCATGATGGCACCTTTTTCTGGGCCTAAGTAATAGATTGTCACCAT
>NW_005297400.1:0-642 GCF_000412655.1 Myotis brandtii
AGCAAACATAATGTGTGGACCTTGTTCGGATTTGAGCAAACCAGCTCTAAAAACCACTTTTGAGACAATCAGAGAAATTGTATTATGGACTAGGTATTGGAGTATATCAAGGAGTAAGAGTTGATTTTGCAAATGAATTAGTGGCATTGAGGTTACATAGGAAGAGTTCATGTTTTTTAGAGTTCATACTGAGGTATGTAAGAGTGAAATGGCATGAGGACTGGTATTTGCCTGAAAATACCACCCCCAAAAAGAAAACAGAAGGGTGGATGAAGTAAGTGTGGTGAGCTATTGATGGTTGTTGGGTCTGACTGGTGAGTATGTGGGGATTCATTGTTCTACTCTCTCTGCTCTTGAGTGTGTTTGACATTTTTTTCATTAAAAAATAGCTTTCTCCTAGCAAAACTTATTGTGGTAATTATTTCCCAATATGTTTATGTCAATTCATTATTCTGTGTACCTCAAACTTATACAGAGCTGTACGTCAATTGTATCTTAATAAAATTGGGAAAAAATTAAAAATAGCTTTCTCTCCTATCCTATGGCCTATGACAAATCGTGATTATAGAGGGGCCTAAAAATTCTTCTCTGAAATGAGCATTTACTAAGGAAGTGTACCATGGAGCGATCCGAACTTCTCAG
>NW_005297401.1:0-642 GCF_000412655.1 Myotis brandtii
TTCAGTTATTTCATTCATTCATCCAACAAATGTGCAATCTGTGCCAGCCAGGCAGGGTGCTGTTTACTCTGGTTATGTCTGCAATAGGACAGACATGATGCTTGCTGTAAAGAAGCTTATAAATTGCTGAGAAATGCAATGACAAATGAGCAGACTAAGTAATTTAATTGCATTTGGAAACTGAGTGGAGTGTTATAAATTACAACATATTATCTCACATCAAGGACAAAGGTTGAATTATTAGAAGCATGTTATTAAAGTTGTGCATTTGCATTTTTGGTAGTGTTTTCTGAATTTCTGAGGATCATTATCTGAATGGATTTCAGTGGGACAGGACCTGTGAAGAGTGTTGACAGATTGGGGTTCACTCCACCAGACCCTCCTGGTCTTTCATGGTTAAAATGAAAGGTGAGGGCTGGGGCTGTAAAATAAAGGACAGTCAATGATTGGCTTGTGCATATTTGTTTATGATCGTGTTTGTTAGTATATGCTCACATATCAGAATTACCTAAATATTTGACACATTAAGTTTATCATAGCACTCAGAAACTAGATAAAATGTCTCTGTAAGGCCAATGACCTAGCTAATTTCTCTCTTATTCACATTTATGTTTCTGTTCAAAATATAGTGAAAGTGGTTTT
>NW_005297402.1:0-642 GCF_000412655.1 Myotis brandtii
AAAAAAAAAAAAAGTGCCTTTCAGTAAATGCCAATAAAACTTTACATGCTGCCAAAATAACAAAGACAGCGTAATTACAAAGGAAACTTTGAAATTTTCCTGACAATAAACACCTTCTTAAAAAGAAATTATCTGTCACCTGGCCTCAATTGTTATAGCTGTTAAAACTAGCTAGGGTAAAAGCTGCAGACACATTTTATTGAAACCAACTACTAATCTGACATAAAATTTTTATAATTTCTTCCCCAAAATAAATGTATAGATTTTTCTTTAAAAATGGCTTGTAATCTTTAATTTAATGTACTTTAGAGCAGTTTCCATGAGGAATTACTGCTCTAACAGAAAAACTTTTAGCCAAAGTATTTTGCTTGTCTTGAAAAATAGTCATCTAACTCTATTAGATTAAAAATCCCCTCAAAGGAAAAGGGACATGCATGAGATATAAAAGTAAAACAAAACAAAACAAAAAAACCCACTATGACTTGTGAGCCACATTTTTAATCCCAAAATAGCCTTTGTGGAGAAAAAAAAAGTCATCGTTATTATGTGGAAACATTTTTAAAAGTGCACTATTCTTCATACAGCAGACAATATTGATGTTGGCCAAAATCTCTTATGAAAATCCACGAGCCTTTCTTAAAA
>NW_005297403.1:0-642 GCF_000412655.1 Myotis brandtii
AAGAAACTAGAAAAGGGAGAGCTAACCTGTGAGACGCCGAAGGGAGGAAATAGTGAAGATAAGAGCAGGAATCAAAGAGCCTAAAACTAGAAAAATAGAAAGAAAATCAATGACACCAAAAGTTCTATTTTTTTTTTTTAAAGAATGATCAATACAGTCAAACCCCCCTGGCTACAGAGTATAAGAAAAAAGAGAGACAACACAGATTGCTGAAGTCATGATGAGCAAAAGGCATCACTATAGATTTAGTACTAGAAATTTAATAGGAAAACCATATAGAGTACTCCATGACAATGAATTTAACAGCCTGGAAGAAACAGGCGAATTCTTTGTAAGTCACCCCTACCTGTGCTTACTCAAGAAGAAACAGAAAGCATGGATAGCACGAAAGCACTGAGCCAATTCTGTTCTTCCAACAGTGAACACCAGGCCCTGACAGCCCCACTGCAGCCCTACCCAATGTTTAAGGAGGAAAGAAGACCAAGTTTAAGTAAACTGCTTCAGAAAATAAGAGCAAGAATAACATTTCGCAAGTTATTATTTTTTTTTAGGTCAGCATCCCTCTGATAGGAAAACCAAATAGATATTACCAAAAAGACAATTACAGGCCAATATGCTTCATAAACATAAGTGCAAAAAAAA
>NW_005297404.1:0-642 GCF_000412655.1 Myotis brandtii
CTTCTGAGAGCATTTGAGAGGAAATTAAGGAGACAGGAAGGAAAGGACCAGAAAAAAAGGCAGTGGGAAGCTCAAGCCTGGCCACCAAATATCTCAATACTATCATCTGCCAGGAGATTTACCTGAATCAACAGAGCTTCCCTGGCGTTGATTAGAGTGGTGAGAACTGGACCTTGGAGGAAAGATGAAGGAAGGCGGGGAAGTGGCATAATAATCGTCTGCAGGTACCCAAGGAGATAAGTCTCCATTTCTCCTGCCCGCTAAAAAGAACAGAAAAAAGAAAGGGAAATAAATTTATCCTGAAACGGGAGGCACTAAGATTGCCAATAAGAAAACCTAATTTGATCAGTACCCTGGTGATGCCCAACCTGCTTGGGCTTGTCCTTCCTTGTTTTTGTTTGTTTTTATGACAGAGTGTTGAAAATCACCCAAGGGGAAACAAGACTGGGTGACATATGTACACACACACGATAATTAATGGGAATTGAAATTAATTCTGTTGCTAGTGACCAAGCCAGGGTTTTGAGGCCATGCTCTGGGCGATGGCACAGGCGGGCTTGGCGAGGAGGGACATTTGAGGGAAGGATGTCCCACTGCTCTTTCTGGCGCCTAGGCTGATACATTCACACAGGGCCTTCAGAG
>NW_005297405.1:0-642 GCF_000412655.1 Myotis brandtii
CCAGTTTCTCCTCTCTGAGCTTTACATCAATACAGAAAAGCCAACGAGAAGAGGGATGTGGGAATCTGTGAAAGACTGCCTGATGGGCTACCTGGCAAAGATCTTAGTCAACTTGGAGGTGCAGAGTGCTCAGAGTGAGGGCTACCCCCACACCGGGGGACACAGGTCTGGCTCTAGGGAGCCCTCCCAGGGAATATCAGAAAGCAGCTTGCCATGGTCCCACCATAACAAGTGATCAAGGTTACAGGTGGGCCAGGGGACAGGGGAAGGACAAGCCAGGGATTCAGGAGGCCTACAGGGCCAGAAAGACCAACGAGATGGTGAACACTCCAGGAAAGGGGCCCACCAGGTTCCTCCCAAGTTGCACAAGATCAGATCACAAAGCACACCAACCCCAGACATCAGCCAGGTGGGCCAGCAGGGCCCTGGAGATGGGAGAAGCCCAAGGAAACTCACCCTTTCCCTTTTCCCAAGAAGAGTCATTCCCTTGTCACTCCCCCACCCCATCAAGAGATCGATTTGTGACCTGTATTTATTATTTAACAAACATGTATATAGCCTTTATGCTATGTCAGGCACTATTTTAAGAGCTTTGTACATGTTAACTCATTTAATACAATCACAATATGAGATGTAAAGACT
>NW_005297406.1:0-642 GCF_000412655.1 Myotis brandtii
ACACAGATATACAGAGATTCCTTCACCAAAGGGGAAACTACCTCATAGATTACCACTAGCAAAATTAAAATCTCAGGCTGCTTTCTCTGCACTAGAGGTGCTCAGGGTATGAAAAATCAATCTGGTATGGGCTCAACCTAAATATAAATTAAGAAATCAATAATGATAGAAAGGAAAAAAGGAAGAGAAACTCAATTCCAAAATTAAATAAACTACAGTTGGTTCTACTATAAAGCTTATTTTGAAACTGTGAATTTGTTCCAATGTGATTGATGTGCATATTAGGGGGACAATCTGAGCATAAAATGAATTCCACATTTGCTTACGCGTGATTTTGTCTGCAAGAAACGCTAGGTGAACACAGAAAATTGCACCCTGCTGAACCATGTCGCACAGAAATACACACCTCCGACACACCTTAACCACCTACCGATGCCTCAGTCCACCTTCTGGGTTAGGAACCACGCCCATCACACCTGGTGTTCCCATAGTCCCCTCGATAGCAGGTGACCCTCCTTCCTCAGATGCCCACTTCCATGGGTAAACAGCAGGTCTTTTGAGGTAAAGTGCCATACTTAACTGTAATATTTCTGTATTTCCTACCCATTTAATGTGTGCAAAACTGTGCTACTGCTTTTATTA
>NW_005297407.1:0-642 GCF_000412655.1 Myotis brandtii
ACACACACACACACACACACACACACACATCTTTCTATCTCACTTGAGGAAAGTCTGTACCCTTCTCATTTATTTAGAAAAGAAACTACAGTGAAAGACTTGTCACCCAGCTGCTGGAAGGGCTATTGGTGGAAAGCCTTCAGTTTCCACCTCCTTCAGTGATTGCTTCACTGCAGAGAGTACCCTTGACTAGGACTCCTTGTCCATCAAACACAAGCGCCCTCACTCAATGGCTGGCAGATGCAGGGGTTTAATGATCTGGACCTCTTGGCCAGACTCAAGACAAGTCTTCAGCACACCCTTCCAGTTCCAAAGTCCCCACGGAATTGACTAAAACTCATTGGGCCTGCATCATAGTTTAACTTCTCCTTCTGCCCCATTCTGCTTCCTTCCCCCTCATTCTTCAAGGGTCATCCCAAGGATACCTTATAATAAATATCATGTCCACCTTAGAGTCAGGAAATGCAACTTGCAACAGAGTTGTTATGAGAAATTAAATGTATGTGAAATTCCTACAGAATCTCTGAAGTGAACACCAACTGAAAGGTAAAAATAATGACTACTTAGCTTTTTTAAAAATATATATATATATTTTAATTTCAGAAAGGAAGGGAGAGGGAAAGAGAAAAAGAAACATCAATG
>NW_005297408.1:0-642 GCF_000412655.1 Myotis brandtii
TAGTTATAGTTATGTACCCCTGCCACAACCATGATAACCTCACCAGCTTAATCATCAGCCAGGTCACAGTGAATCCATAAAGTCCCTTGCTTTCTACATATTCAGTAAGACACACCACAAAGCATGCAAAAGTACAACCAAGACCCCAAGCCATTCTAGACGCATTTGTTCAGAAGAGATGTCACTGAAAACCCTTTGATTGGGTATTTCTATTATCCTTGTAATAGTCTTCTAAGCTGCTTCTCTAATAATCATGTAATTATCATCGGCCTGAACCCAGTATCATCACAAAGATTAGAATGAGGCAATGCAGTAGATTTCAAAAGCACAAAAATGGGAAATAAAGATAGGAAGAAGAGGCTAAATAAGAATAAGGGAGTGGACAGAAATAAAGCATAGTTGGGATGTAGACTAGGTAAAAAGGCATAAATCCCTTTCTTTGTGACTCTTTGATGTGCTGTTTTGATGGTTTGTTCTGCTCTATTCAATTGTTAAAATGGTTGATTGAAAAATACTTTGTGAGTGACCAAATATTCATTCTGATTTAGTGATCTTGACAACCTAATCTGGATATTTTTTCAGTGAAGTACCAATCTCATTTACTATATATTCCAGTTATCTTTTGCTGTGTAACAATGCCCC
>NW_005297409.1:0-642 GCF_000412655.1 Myotis brandtii
CCCCCCACCACGGAACAGACCCCAGCAACCTCCAGTGGCGCAACAACCTCAGCAACGTCGCCTTCCATGACGGCCACGCCCACTGTGACCCTCAGCACTCCAACACCCTCTCTCCCAACCAGCACTTCGGTGACATCGGCAGACTCCTCTTCCACATCCACCAGCATTGGCACCACCACTCACACAATGACCCCCACCTCATCTGCAACCAGCACCACTACACTGACTGCAACCACTGCCTCCACCCTGGCCTCCAGTACGTCTGTTCCATCCTCCACGGCCACAACCACAAGCACAACGACAAGCACAACCACGGCAACACCGTCCTCCACTTCAGCCCCTACACAGACAGGCAGCACCACGGTCACAACCTCTCAAGCTTCATCTACCTGGAGTACTACACTTACTCCTCCCAGTGACGTTTCTACAGTGCCTCTCACAACAAAGACAACTTCTCCCCCATTGACGTCCTCAGTGACTCCCACGACCACAGTCATTTCTGTGCCATCCACCACTTCTACTCCGGTGACCACCAGTACCTTGACACCCACCACCACCGTGCCTCCGCCTTCGCCAACTCTTTCCACAACACAGCCAGTGTCCACTGTCACCGCTAACTCTACCCCCATGTCCACCGTCATT
>NW_005297410.1:0-642 GCF_000412655.1 Myotis brandtii
CTATAGAATAGGCCTGAAATAGCATGACCTGCCACCAGATGCCATCACATTCAAACAAAACGCACCTGAGTTTGAGGCTTTCGATTCTGCCAAGTAACTACCTACTTGACTAACCAGAAAGGAGGGCAAGCCATTTGACTTCAAAGAAAGTCCAAATAGGTGTCAGGGTCTTTGTCACCAAGCTATTGCCTCTAGAATGGTGTTTTCTCCATGTCTGAGAGCAACTGACCCGTGAAACAACGGGAGGTTGCCTTGAACCTCACTGCATTACTGCATTAGATAGAACCGGATGAGGCCCAAAGAGGAGTGACCAGAGTGTGCAGCCCGCAGAACCCGCCAATGCCATGAAAACACTTTATTGAAAGGATCCTTCGATGTGAAATTTCTCTAAGCAATTTGGCCTGCTCAATTTCTTAATAAGTCACCCTGTACTTTCTCAGGGGACAATGTGGACAATGTTTACTTGATTTGAATAAATGACTGGTAAAACGCAGAAGGACGCTCCTCTTTCAAGTGCATCAATTGATTAATGACTTGGGCAAGAATCAGTTTACACTCTTTGCCTCATTAACAGTCATTTTATAATAATGGCTTTTTGTCACTTTAAAATGTAATTTCTTTATGGAAATTCAGTTATAGTCA
>NW_005297411.1:0-642 GCF_000412655.1 Myotis brandtii
TCCATATATGAATATTTTTCCAAGTATGTCTATATAGGATGAATGCCTATAAATTTAATTGATGAGTTAAAAAGTGAAAGCCTTTTTACTTTTATAACTATTGTCCTCTTTTATATTCACACCAATTAGGCAGGTGACTTCCTGTTGAATTGTATGACTGTAAACTCCCGATTTTTATTGATCTTAGTTTACACACCTTTGACAAAAGCCTGTCTTTAAGACACTAATATCTTTCCTGTAAAACTTGAGTGTTAACTTTTTAAATTGTCTAAAATATGGTCCTAGAAAGACATGAGAATTTTTAAATATATTTATGATGAAATTTATCTAAAAACATTTAAACTTCTTTATCATGTTAAAGTGCTGCCATATACAAAATAACTGATGTTTTCTTGCAAATAAAAAAAAAAGAAATCAAGGAGAGCAGAGTAAAGGAAGTCTATATTTTTTATGGTTGTTAATTCTCACCTGATGATGTTTTTCCATTGATTCTTAGAGAGAGTGGAAGGGAGAGAGAGGGATAAAGAGATAGAAACAATCAATGTGAGAGAGACACATCATCAATTTGTTGTCTCCAGCATGCACCTTGATAGGGGCCAGGGACAGAGCCTGCAACTGAGGTATGTGCCCTTGATCAGAATC
>NW_005297412.1:0-642 GCF_000412655.1 Myotis brandtii
TGGGCTTGCTAATGTGGCTTTAGTTTTGGCTAAACAATTCAAGATGGTCTCACTCAGAGAGCTAGTTCTTAACCTGAGATACTTGGGGCATCTCTCTTTTGTAGACTCCCATTCTCCAAAGCCTCTTTCCCTCTGTAGGCTTTCATTGCCCACGTGGACTCTTCAGTAGGGTAGCTCAGGTTTATTTACATCACATCTCAGAAATCTCAAGAGGGCAAAAGCATAAACTGCAAAATTTCATAAAGTTTAGGGTTTTGAACTCAGGCACCAAATCTACAATATTCTATAACTTAAAACAAGCTAAATGGTAGGCCAGATTCAGTATGGGAGGAGATTACATAGGTTACAATTTCAGAAACGTGATTGATTGTGGGTCATTTTGTAACAATCCGTCATGATGGCCACTTCATTTCAAGTTTGTATTAGAGATTTTATCCTCATACTAAAATAAGGAGTGGGAGAAAAATTATGCTGCTGCTGATGATGGTGACGTTAAGGATTGGGAGAAACCTCATTTAGGTTCAATATAATATAAATTTGAAAATGTCTAGTGAAACCTCCATACATTTACTTGGGAAAATATATAAATATATACATGAATACATGAATATTTTTCATCATTGTTTACAACAGCAAAAAAAA
>NW_005297413.1:0-642 GCF_000412655.1 Myotis brandtii
AGAATTTCTTTTAGGATAAGAAATGAAAATATTCATAATGGCGGATGAGTTGTTTGCAAATATCTGATAATTGTGATAGCTACATGGAGGGTTTATTATCAATGAAAAGAATGAATAGATTTCTGATAAATTACTTTTTTTCCTATTCCTTCATAAATAGTTTTGTTCATTCATTCATCAAACATTTATTGAGAGCCTGTCATCTCCTAGTGATCTTCTTGTAATGGGGATACAGAGCTGATAAAGACTTGCCCCTGTCCTCATTCTTAGTTAATTTACAGCCTGAGTGACTATTTGGGAAATAGTCATTTCCATTTGGAGAGAGGATCTCTGTATGATTTGATGATTCTTGACATGTCTCCAATCTACTTCTCATTTGCCACAGATGCTTCTTCCAGATCTTTTCCTCTCTCAAGCCTTCTATTCTATTCTAGTTTTTCTCTCTCCCAGCACATGATCTTGCCTCCTATTCCATAAAAATGGCTTTTCATTGGTAACTTATTTCCTGTTCTCTCCCTCTATCAAGTGTATCTCTGTACTCATCATGATCTCCTTACCCTCCTGCCTCAGAGAAAGAAATGTCAGACCTGATATCTCTACCAGAACTCTTGATCCTTCATTTCTTACCTTTTCTGGGACTTT
>NW_005297414.1:0-642 GCF_000412655.1 Myotis brandtii
CATTCAAAGTGTGTATACATTTTTGGGACACCCTATACTTGGACTTTATCATTTTAAAAAATGTTCCATTATTCAAACTTTATGTACAATTTACCAGGTCCAGATCTTAGCCAGACTTATGATCCAATCATCAGCGATCTATTTCTGACTTACCTTTCTAGTCACATTTCCTATGGCTTTTCTCTGTCAACACTCAATGTACACATAGGGGGCTTGGGACCTGGAAGGGTGTATCTTTAACCTCTGCATGTTAGACAAACTTTATGTTAGACAAACAGTTTGTCCTCAGAATTTCTTATGGCTAAAATTGCTAGCCCCTATCATAGCAGTCAAAGACATGAAAAATGTCAGTTACACCAGTGGATAATTTGAAAGGTTCCGGAGAAAGTGAACATATACACAGGTAGTCCTTCATCTCCAAAGAAGCAAAGACCTACTGCATCCAGACAGATGGAACTGCCAGCCAGAGCATGATAAAGCTATCCTCCCATGAGAATGGAGCACCTAGGGACAAGGAAATGGTAGGGGAAGCTGTGGAGTGAGGAGCTGCCAGTGGCCAAGAGAAGATTGAGGAGAAGATTCTAACAGCAGGGTGCGTGGTGCATGCAGCTCATGGCCTTGCTGCTTGATGGAGCTTGGCTG
>NW_005297415.1:0-642 GCF_000412655.1 Myotis brandtii
ACTACTGTTATTGAAATAAAGTGCCATCCCCAAATAGCAGGCCTGTTAGACCTTTTTGCTTCTGTATTCTGAGTAAAAGAAATGCCAAAACCAGTATCTATTGAATGACCATTACAGGGAAACTAATTTTGAGGGAATCAAGGAAACAGGATTTTATGTAAACTCCCTCAACTCCCAAAACAACTTTTAAAAATAGCAGTTTTCAGCCAGAAGAACCCTGTCTGCTCACAGAAAGTCTTTGAATGTGCAGTAGTCAACTGGTGTCCAAACTAGGGTGTGTTTTTTTTTTTAAATAGCAGACTTTCTTCCATATGAAATTATGTGTGGTAAGAATGGACTCCGTAGTTTATTGGTCATAATGAGAGGCAAAGCCTAAAAAATAAAAAAGATGGGATGAAGGATAGAAAGACTGATTGTTTTGAAAGGGGGTGCATGTATTACAAATAACAGCAAACAAATCATCAAGACACCATAGATGCACATTTTACTTCAGGTTACTTTATGGTGGGGGTATGTAATGTCCCAGTTCCAAGAGCCTCTGAACAGAGGGCCATCACATTTTGCTCTGGCATGTTTGTACATAGTGTATGGATGTCTTTTTGTGTTTGTGTGTCTTCTTATTTGTTTTTATTTGTGACAGTA
>NW_005297416.1:0-642 GCF_000412655.1 Myotis brandtii
CCCTCAAATGCATGAATATTGTGCACTGGGCCTCTAGTTTTTCTATAATACTTCTCTCTGTCTGATAGATATACTGTATTTGTTATGCTCAAGAAATCAGGGATCATTTTTCTCTTTTACTCATTACTATATCCCCAGCTGATAGCATAATGCTTAATATGATGTATTCAACTAATATTTGTTGACTAGGTACACTAACAAGATTATAAAGGATTTGAAAAATCAATCAGAGAATTGCACCTTAACATTGCTTGCTCCTTTAGTCTGCCCCAAATTTGCTGTCCAAATTCAGTGAGTTGAACTTTTATGAATTTCAGAGTTGCAAAACAACAAGAAATTCTACAAAATGACATGAACAAATTGAAACTACAGTGAAGTTAATTTATATCTCCCTAACCACTTATACTTAAAAATTTTACTTCTACAAAAATTTTTCTATAGCCTTCTGGAAAACAGAAGACGTATTAAAATGAATTTGGTTTTGCAGGTAGCTTTCATAAGTGACGATTTGGGGTTTATGTTCCCTTGAATTTTAGAGTTACTGCTTGCATGCATTTAAGTGTGGTATGATTGTATCACTGCAAATACATTCTGAGTTCCCTGGCATATTGTATTCACTTTCCATGATATAAAGTTTTTTTT
>NW_005297417.1:0-642 GCF_000412655.1 Myotis brandtii
CTTGGTGCAGAGGCAGCCGCTAGGGTGCAGCTGTGGGCTGACGTCGCACGGGAGCCGGGGCGGGGCGGCCAGGAGATGGGCTGGCAGCGCTGGCGAGGAGGTTTGGGTGTTGTGTTTCCACTGTAACTATAATTAGGCGGGTTCTGTGTTTATTTAGGCTGAGAGCTGTAAGATAAATGACAGCTTCGAAGATGCTTTTCAGCAGTTCATAAATCACCCACCGACGGGGCAGTTTGCGGCCGCCTCATCTCGGTTCTTCCTCGCACCTCCAGCCCCAGGGCTGAGGGCACACCCAGGAGCGCTCTTCCCATCGAGGGCAGAAGAGCAAGGGGGAAACGCCGGCGTCTGTCCTTCCCAAAGTTCCAGAGCCCTCAAATGGGGCGGGGGCAGCCGGGAAAGCTGCGGGGAGGTACGCATCCTCGGGGAGGTGGTCCCTGGGGCCGTTCGGGGCGCCGTTGACGGGCAGGCTTGCCCTGCTCTGGGAGAATACGGTCTCTAATCGCCTCTAATTCAAGTTCCCTTCTTTGTGCCTTCCTGACACATCTGGAGATTTACAGAAGACGTGTGAGATGTATTTAGAGTCCATGGGGACTTTACTCCCCGCCTCCTCTGACTGCGCCTCTCCTGGGGGCTCCTGGTGGA
>NW_005297418.1:0-642 GCF_000412655.1 Myotis brandtii
GGAAGTCCTGTTATCATTCCCATCTTATAGATGGAAAAACTGAGGCACAGAGAAGTTAAGCTACTTGGTACAAGGTATGCCTTAGCGAGTGATAGAGCTGAGATATGAACTGGAAACCAGCTGGCTTCCATCTGTTTTCCAGTGCCCTAACCACTATGTGCTGATGCCTTTCCATTTTTAATTATTCAGATTGACATTAATGTCCCCTCTTCTGACGAAAGAAGCATTATCTGTGACTTGAATTCTTGGAGAAAAAATAAAAAGTACTCAAAAAAGCTATTTGAAAGGTGTATCTTTTCTAGAAGGAGTATAGCATAGAAGGCAAGAGAAGAGTCTTCAGAGGTAGAAGGCTTGAGGTCAGATCCTGATTATCCCACTCACTAGCTGTGTGACTTTGGGCAAATGACTTAACCTCTCTGTGTCTGTTTCCTTCTCTGTTAAATGGAGATCATAATGATACTTGCCTCACACAGTGGTCAGGATTAGTTAATACATATAAGGAGCTTAGATCAGTGCCTGGCACGTAAAAACACCCCAAATGGTAACTGTTATTACCATAATTTGTATTATCTCTTGGTGATTCTGCAGATCATAGTGCATTTGAAAGTGCTCAGCCCTAGCCGGTTTGGCTCAGTGGATAGA
>NW_005297419.1:0-642 GCF_000412655.1 Myotis brandtii
TCAGGCGACTCCTTGGCTCCTATGAAAATTTGCCTAATGCCTCTCTAAAACCAGCTCATTACAACAAAATATATAAGTGAAGGCAACTTTCAATGAACTGAAAATGATTTCTGTTCTCCCATGCACCCATTAATGAAGAAGGCCCACTCGGATGCCACTCAAGAGGGAGAGAAGGTCTACCCATACTGACTACCTGTCCACCTGTGTTTCCATGTACACTCAGAAGTAGTTGGTGGTTTCTAAACAGACCATGTTTTGTCTCTTTATGCAGCCTGCTTTCTGGTCAGGAAGTACTGCTTATAGGTACTGCTTTCATTTGATTCCTCTTTTTTCTCTCTCTGTTCTCTTGCTATTTCAGTGTTTAATTTAGGAAAAGAAGAAAGTTAAATATGCATGTGGTTAAAATATGTACCAAAGTCAGTAATAAAAAGTAAAAGCCTATTGTCAAAACTCCCTTTAATGGCAGCTCTATTTTCCAGGAGTCAACAGAGTTAACTGTTTGTGTTCTCTTCTCAATTAACTCAATAGTGTTAAATATCATACTTTTGTCACTATTCCTTGCATTAATTCTAGACATTATCTATTGAGTCTTAGCTATGGGAGATGAAGCTTTAAACACCTTAAGTTATGCCCATTTTTTTT
>NW_005297420.1:0-642 GCF_000412655.1 Myotis brandtii
TTAGTGCTAATGGAGAAGAGGTTTTAGCCACAAGTACCCACAGCAAGGTGCTTTATGTCTATGATATGCTGGCCGGAAAGTTAATTCCAGTACATCAAGTGAGAGGTAAGGTTTCTGTTGAACACTTAGCTGGTCATCCCCCAACTCCCCAGCCATAGCTGAGTTCATTTAACAGTATTTACAGCCACTTAGTTTCCTCCTCATAATTTTAAGAGAATTTTTATAAGGATTTATTTGAGCCAAAATGATGACTTATGCTGGGGAGCAAGATCAAATGCTCCCTCCCTATAGGATTCTTAAAAATAAGTTTCTTTAGTTATAGTATTGTTTAGAAAATGTCATTGCATTGTTGAAATAATGTTTGAATGAAAACAGTGAACTGGCTTTGCATTGAACACTTATTATGGGAAAATCGTAATTTGGAAATATATATCCCCCTAGACCAGAAAAGCAGTTGCAAATACTTGTCTGTAAAATTAGCAATTAATGCAGAGGAAAGAGCATGAGCCTGGGAGGTAGAAGATGTGTGTTTCACTTGGTTCGACAAATTATTTCACCTCTGCTCTTCAGGAAATTTTGGTAACCTCTAATTCTAGTGTTTGTTATGGTAGAATTTTGGTTTACATTGAAAGGAAATAAAGT
>NW_005297421.1:0-642 GCF_000412655.1 Myotis brandtii
TAACTTTCCAAGATTTCCATTGCTCCCCAGGCTAGACTGAGAGGCAAGCACCTCCCTGTGCCACCCTGACTTCTACTGCACATGTGCTGATCTTCCCTTTCATCCCCTCTCTGCCCCCCAACAATTCAGTACCGGATGGGGGAAGGGAGGGGTGTTAATCCCCTTGGCGGAACAATGCTATGTGAAGTAATAGTTTCCTGGTGAAGCTTCGCAGGTGACCATCCTTACAATATCTGACTTCCCTTTGCTTTCTTTCCTTGCTTAATGTTTAACAACTAGCTGATTATGACAATAACAAAGGCGCAAAAATGTTCTAAAATTTATATGGAAAGTCAAAGAAAAAAAACCCAGAAACTATAAAGTTGACAGACTGACACTAATTTCAAAAATCATAATGTGCTTATTGTCTTGCAAATATCGTTTGCAATGTGCCCATACTGGGAAAACAGAAAAATAACTATTACCTTTGCCCGGAAGCCGCTCAGTTTGGTGTATACTCATCCTCAGTTTCACACTGTGATTCCTTTCCTTTTATGTTCACAAATACTTGTGTGCCTCTGCTACCCAACAGGCAAAACTAAATACCATATGGATGTGTTTGAACGTTTTAGAAAGATCTATGCCTTGGGTAGGCACTATTTT
>NW_005297422.1:0-642 GCF_000412655.1 Myotis brandtii
TCAGAAGTCACAAAGGGATTGAACTTCATTTTGACTGTTGGCCCTTCAAAAAAGGGAAGAGTCACATCTTTATTTGGTTTCATTTGTTAACAATTTTTGTCTTTTAGTCCTAGTTAATTTTATGAACAGATTTATGGTTTAATGTTGTTTGTTGTTTTGTTTTTGCCTCTATGCTTCTGTAGCTACCATGTTGCCATGAATCTCTTTCTCCTTTAAGGAAAGAGTAATATGGACTCAAACTGATGGGGGGGGTGAAATTCTTGCTCATAACTTGCATTAGTTATGTGAATTTGAGTAGAACATTTGTCTTTCTAAGCCTGTTTTTTCATGTGTAAAATGGAAATAATTATAACATTATGACCTAGCACAGTATTACAAAAAACTGTTTCGGAAAGCATTGAGTTAGTACCCAGAACTAACTAGATACTATAAAAATGTTAGGTTTTTTTTCTTTGTAGTAATTAAATAGATATATGTAAATAAAACAGTAATTTTCTTGTATGTAAATGTTTTAGGTTAATAAACCTACCTATTTTCCCTCTATCACTTAGTTATCCTTAAAACACTTATACTGGAAGATTCTTTATGTGTTTTCCATTATTAGTTTCTGCAATGCATTCTCACATTCTGCTTTATCTTATA
>NW_005297423.1:0-642 GCF_000412655.1 Myotis brandtii
GGGGGGTACCGGGGGCCTTGAACGGAGGCAGCATGGTTGGTGGGAGAGTGCCAGCTTTCAGGTCAGTGTCCTTGAACTGTGCTGATAGTTCTCCAAATCAAGAAACTGCCCCCAGAAAATGGGGGACTGGATGCTGGCCAGGCATAAACCGTAAGTGCCCATTCTCGGGAATGTTCCAGGAGTCCCTTTGTCACCATTACTGTTATAGCTCTGCCTGACCCTGCCGCTCTGGTCCTCTTTCCTCAGCAAGACTAGATGCCTTCTGAGATGCCCTCCATCTACAGCTTTCCCCAACTTTGTGATTTGCCATCATGTAAGGGAGGGGGGAGGTGCCAGGCTCAGGCATCTGCCTTCTTTTGTTTAGTCCCCATGTTGCCCGATCACTCAGAACTCGCCAGATGTGGAAACCCGCCTCTTCCTCTTGCCTTCCTGACCAGCTGCAAATGGGAACTATTCACAGTTGCTCAGCTGAAATGCCTTCCGAATGCATGTGTTTGCTTTGCTTTTCAAATCAGTATTCTGGCCGACAGGAACATTCACTGAAATCGCAGCCCCGGAATTCTGACTGGGCAGGATTTTTTACATGTGGACAAATTGTTATAAGCATACAGATGACAGGGCTGACTATATCGTTCCCTTCTG
>NW_005297424.1:0-642 GCF_000412655.1 Myotis brandtii
TCTCTGAAATCAATAACAATATATTTTTTAAAAAGAGTTAGCCTTTGATTGAAAAGCATCTTCAGTTTCAGGGACAGTACAGAAAGGAGCAGGCAGTAGGACTGTCCAGGCCATGGGACAAAGTCTGAGCAGGCACACAGACAGCAGGGACATCTTACAGGCTGTCACAGCAGTGCCTGCTGTATTATGCCCCGCAGAGGTGCTGGAAAGGCGGGGAAGCCAGAATCACTCCTGACGAGAACTTTTTTTGGAAGAGAGCAGGTTTCAGGAAGTGAAGTGGAAGGTACGAATTTGGCAGGCTGAGGCAGAGAGGTTGTGTTAGAAGAGTGCGTAGCTTGGGACAGGACTTGCTGGCAGTCATTGGATAAGGGCTAGGCTATGAGCAAGTGAGACCAAGAGAAGATATGTCCATTGAAATGAGAATCTGGTGAAAATTTTTGAAAGCTGAGAACAAAGATTTGGGTTGTCCTTCACCATATAATGGATAGCCCTGACCGAGTAGCTCAGTTGGTTGGGGTGTCATTCTGATACCCCAAGGTTGCAATCCCTGGTCAAGGCACATACAAGAGTTGGCTAATGAATGCATAGATGGGTGGAACAACAAGTCGATGTTTCTCTCTCTCTCTTGCTCTCTCTCTCTCT
>NW_005297425.1:0-642 GCF_000412655.1 Myotis brandtii
GGGGACTAATAATGATATCCACTTTTGAGAGTTGTGAAGATTAAGTGAGAAATGCACTTCGCATGTGCTGGACACATAGATAATGCTCAACAGACACTTATCATTTTTACTATCGTATCGAAGTCCGTGTATTTCCCCAATAGCAGGCGGCATCTTCCATTTCTAGGCAAATTCTTAGGGGAAGGAGGAATCGATGAAATGCTTTAAGAGGTCGGCGTGGAGGAAGACTGTTTCTATGGTGATTAATAAAGGCCTCCTGCAACACTGGCACTTGCGCTTCATGAATGGATAGACTTCCAAGAGGTTCAGGTTGGGACAGGGAGACTAGTCCAGGCAGAGGGAAGTTTTTCCGCTGAGACAATCAGGCAAGCACAGTGAGCTGGGGAACGGTAACTACTGGTGGTTAGAGTGCAGGTTTCTTGCTAGGAGGTTGGTAGATATACGACGGGAAAGAGTGAAATCCTTATGACTCAGGCGATGTTTCTAGGGAGCGCTAGATGAACTTTTCTCCGTAGGCCTAGCTCTGTCTTCTCAATCCTGAGCTCCCAAATGGGCTTAGATCAACAAATTACTCCACCTGTGCTTGCTCCTTCCTGGGGCTGCTCACCTTGATCTTGGGAATTGCTGTCTTGTCTTCATCCT
>NW_005297426.1:0-642 GCF_000412655.1 Myotis brandtii
GCATTAGGAAGGTTGAGAACCACTGGTATAGATGATTATAAATTACATAAATGTCTTAAATTATATTTTATTAATTTATTCTTTTATAATATCCTATTATATTATGATTAGGCCATTGGAGAATTGTATCTTTCAACCAAAGCCAATTTACCTAATTTTCTCCAAAATTTTAAGTGTAAAAATACACCAAACCTCGATGTTTTCAGATGCTTCTTTGCTCTAGTCAGGAATGGGGAAAATTGGAATGGATGGCACTCTTAGATTATATGGGTTTGCTCTTGAACCCTGACTTTTGGTGATTGTATTGATTATTGAATTGCAGATATGTTGTGTCATGATTTAAATACAATTTGCAAGCTTTGGGCCAGAACTTGGAGCTGGCTGTTTGAGGCAGGGACCCTCAAAACAAAGTCTATTGTAATAAAGAGACCCTCAGAACTAAAACTGTTATAATAATACGTATGCAGATTTATGCCATTGATGTCTGACAGTGGTACATATTTAGCTTGTGCTGTAAACCAATTACTAGATAAATGATTGGGAGCTTTAAAGACAGAAGACCTTGTTGATGTCCCAGCACCTGAGGTGGCTATGAAAATGCACCTCACAGAACGCCAACTAGAGACAGTGTAATTGACCAAG
>NW_005297427.1:0-642 GCF_000412655.1 Myotis brandtii
TCTCTTTCTCTGGTGATCTTGACATCAGAGCTTCCTTGGCAAGGCAAGGCCCAGCATCCAACAGATGCTACAGAAGAACAAGAAGGAAGCCCTGGGGCTGAAGAAGAGCGTCAAGCCTTCCAGCTTCATCTGTTTGTGTTGGATTCCTGAATGGTCTGGTCATTTGATTTCCTGGCAAATGAGCAGAGTCACTGGAGTAAACAGAACAAACCTGAGGCCCCAAAGAAACTAGTCCTCTGATTCTTCTCATGTCAATCAAGATTTCCTGAGAGACTACTGGGTATGAGGCAATATCTGAATTAGACAGATGAGGAGGTGTACCTGGAGGGGGGTGGTCGGGGGGGCATGAACCCACCCAGAGCAGTTGGACCCTAGATGGCAGTGTCTATACTCAGAAGAGCTTGGTCCTACAGAAGCTCTGTTCTAGGGGCTGCAAAAACAAATGGACGCCTTGAATGATGTGATGATTCAAGGGTATGCTAGGCCCTAAACTGCTTCAAATGGCTTTATTCCATAATTGTGAAATGGTTAAATCCAATAAAAAATGTTTCAAGTAAAATTATTAAGAAACCTGAGAGGAGGAGCAAAAAGGGGAAGAATTGAGTATAAAACATAAATTAGAGTGAGTTTTTCCTAATATAA
>NW_005297428.1:0-642 GCF_000412655.1 Myotis brandtii
TAAAGCAAACAAGGACATTATTTAACATCTTTCTATTTAACCTTCACTGCTATCAATTTATTCCAAATACTAACCTCTTGTCAGCTCAGACAATTCCCTTATTATATGTCTACATCCCGAAGACACATGCCTCTGTATTGTCACAGACCCCTCGCTAAGACGTAGCATCACCTTCTGTTGTGAATTGCAGACAACAAATTACACAGTGGCGGGCTCAGCATACCTGTGACTTCGTCCGCTCCGACACTTTCATCTCTTTATGGTTACTGCAGATATTTCGGGATATTGAATGTGTTAATAAAGAAGCGCATGTAGTATGAGCTGCAAGAACACAAATGTTTTACTATTTGGAGCTGAATTTCATTATAACTGGTTTCTTTTACAATCTTCTGTATTTTATTTCACCAATTTAAAAAGCATTCCTCAGCCCGGCCGGTGTGGCTCAGCGGTTGAGCCTCAACCCAGGAACCAAGAGGTCGCCGGTTCGGTTCCTGGTCAGAGTACATGCCTGGTTTGCAGGTTCAGTCCCCAGGGAAAGGGGGCACTAGCGGAGCAGCCAAACAATGATGTTCCTCCCTCATCAATGATTCTATCTCTCTGTCCTGTCTCCCTTCCTCTCTCTCTACAAATCAATAAAAAATA
>NW_005297429.1:0-642 GCF_000412655.1 Myotis brandtii
AGAGCCTCTCCAGTGAGTCTGTTAGCCAGATGGAATCTTAGATGATGTAGCGCAATCACAGGTATGACATCCCTTCACTTTGCCATTTTCTGTTTGTTAGAAGCAAGTCACAGCTCCTGCCAACACTCAAGAGGAAAGGATAACACAATGCTGTAAATGCCAGGAGACAGACACGTGTGTCTATGGGTGGCGGGGGGAGGGGGGACAACCTAAAGTCTGTGCACCACGGACAGGTGGAAGCTATACGGGAGCTTGCTGGTTACTGATGGGGAGAATTTCAGGGCATGGTGGACACAGGTGGGAAATGGGGGAAGGAGGGAGGAGTGGGAGCTGAGTCAAGAGCAGGGAATTCCTGAGCATGTGAGGATGAAGGTTTGGCAGGGGGCGGATGGAGCAAAGGTTCAAATTTGACCCTACATTGCAGTACTTCCCTGAAGAAAGCTTCAGTCTCTCTAGATGCCAGCTCAACTCAGATTAAAAAAAAACACACACCAACAAAACGATATTTCAAGAGAATCAAAATGTATCTGTATGAATAAAATAGAGAGTAGAAGTTTCACATTTCTTCCTCTAACTCACAGCTCAGCCTCAGATGTCTTATCCCAAATATCACTTTATATATATCTATATATCTATATCTAT
>NW_005297430.1:0-642 GCF_000412655.1 Myotis brandtii
AAAGTTGGTCCTTGAGGAAAATTGGGTTTATAAGAGGTCAAAGAAGAGAAAGAAGACATTTTCAATGAATCTGAGAGGAGGTCTTAGGGACACTTTTCAGTTTGGAGGTTGATGGTGATGATTTTCATTGTGTCCAATGACACTTGGAAAGTATGACTTTCTCACTCCAGGCGCTCTTGAATTTTCAGACATAAATTAAATATTGCAGGTGTAAAAATAAAGTGAGATGCTTAGAAGGAGAGAGAGTTTTCTAGTATAATGTGAAATTTTTGAAAGAGGAAAATAGGAGGGGAGAATGTTATAAGATACCTAAAAGAACTTGTGAGTTGGGCAAGTTGAAATTCCAGAGCTTCCAGCAAAGGAGGAAACATGGGAAACCAGAAGGGTTACATATAACACACGCTCTTGAGAAAAAGAAGGCTGTGGTGGTGGTGTGTTTTTTCATTCAATTACTTTCTTTATACAAACTGCCTGGGGAAACTATCACTTACCCTATGGTGTCTCTTAGTTTGGGTTTTCCTTGAAGCAGACCCTGCGATGAGGATTATATGCAATAGTCTATTTATTATGGCAACTCTGGATACACAGGTAGAAGAATGAAGAAATAAGATAGCAAAGGGAATCAGGCCAATGCAGTATGTT
>NW_005297431.1:0-642 GCF_000412655.1 Myotis brandtii
GAGAGACACATCATTTAGTTGCTTCCTGCACACACCTGACCAGGGCGGGGGGATTGAACCTGAAGCCCAGATACAGCCCTTGGGTTCTCAGGCTGTCACTCTAATCACTGCTCAGGGCTTAAATCCTATTTCTAATTATTCTTTGGCCTGAAAGTTTAGAGGCCTTTAATGTAAATATATTTTTGTGAGAGAGAACAGGGCTTTCTGGAAAAGTCTCATTTATACAACTGTGTCACTTTGGTTAAAGCTCGGTGATTCTTTTACTTTGTAGCTAGTGAATTTCCATGATCTGAGCCTCAGTAAGAAAGACTTGAACCAAAAGAAATAACATTTAATAGAAATCTCTGAAGAAGATTCATATTAGAATTTCAAACAAGGGCAGAGTTTCTAAGTTTCCTGAGGCAAATACGGGTGATGTAAAATTTCATCAAGGTGAACATATTTTCCATCTAGTTTTTAACTCAATGTGGGCTGAGAAGTCAAGAAATTGCAGAAGCAATGATGTCTTTTTTGCATGATTTCCTGTGCCATGTAGGCACTGTGGGACAGTGTTTATAGGGTTAAACTTTGGGCCTTTGGGTACATTCAAATTCTGGAGTGAAGAATACATGAAATGTGGTAAGTGGGATAAAGAATTGTAAT
>NW_005297432.1:0-642 GCF_000412655.1 Myotis brandtii
ACCTGTCCCTATATGTGTTCAGACCAGTATATGGTTTTGGCATCAAATGAGTTGTGATTAAATTGTCAACTTTCAGAGTTCCTAAAATATCAGTTTCAGACACAACATTATGAACTTGAATGAATAATACAAGGTCTTTGTTCAAGGAACTGAAAACCAACAAAACAAGTCACTGGACTACAGTTATCTTCACTGCCAATTCCCAACAATGCATCATTGATCTGGCCCTTTGCAAAATAAACTGCTTCATTTGACCCATTCATGTTTTACGGAGCTAGCCTAAAACAATGCCCTTTCTAAGTGCATCTACCACTCCGGCTAAAGTATTTGGTGTCTAGCAGACAGACCTCTTGGATGGCTATAACAGTACCGAGATTTATTAAATGGTGCCCTGCTGGTTAACAAGCATTCATACAACTCTGAAACATGCCTCTAATTATAACCAGGGAGCGTCGGGCACAAGGCTAAGTTCATTGGGAATTATACCCACCTTAAAGAACATAGAGTACACCTCTTATTATTAGTCCCTTTAAAGTATTGCATTCTGGCTACTATCAGTTGCTTTATATATGCCACGGAATTTGGCCAAGCTCCAGGCAATCAAGGATTCCTTCTACTTTTGAATGGCTCTTTTTTTTTTTT
>NW_005297433.1:0-642 GCF_000412655.1 Myotis brandtii
CTGTAGATTTTGCTTTGTGTTTCATTTTCATAAAGTGTTTACCAATGAATTAAAAATTAAGGCCACCAGTACCACAGGGTTTGCATCATATGACTTTGAAATTCAGATAAAAGAGCATGCATCTGTTAAAAGCCTTGGCTTAATTGTATTGCACTTAATAGGTATGGTTTAGGTCATATGTCCAACCTTGTCACAGTCATAATGTTGCAAGGCCTCAGGAGAATGCTGTATATTCATTGGCCAATCCATGGCCACATATTCACTTCGAAGCCCAGTAGTTGCCACCTGAACCACATGGGGAGAATTTGTGGGGAAACTCCACTAAAAAACCGAAATCTACATGCAAAGAATTTTTCTGTTGACCCAGAGCCTTTAATGTAAATATGGAACCGATATTTCTACCCAAATATTTTATCAGAATCTTAAATCAGTATGTCTGGAGTAAAACGGACTATTAACTTTCCCAAAGGGTTCCTCCTTTACATTACATGTTTCTGTTAATAAGTGTGACACTGAAAATGTCATCAATCTACTACCTGCTCTTCCTCCTGCAATATTCTACTTAGCCCATTACTGAATCCTGAACATAAAAGCTGATCTCCATTTCTCCTCTTCTCCAACCCACATTTAATTCATGGCCAA
>NW_005297434.1:0-642 GCF_000412655.1 Myotis brandtii
GAAGTCACTTTATGATCTGAGGAGAGCCTCTATACTTAGCTCCTCCTCCTTCTTCCTCCCCCTCCCTGCCCTCCCTTCTCCCTGTCCTCTTCTCTCCTCCCTCTCCAGTGCTCTTGACCACCCCTGCCTGTTCTCCCTGAATATCGTTAGAATTTGAAGCCACCTCATTCCCTTACAGCAAAGGGGGAGCGGCACAGTCTAGCACTCCTCTGCTCCCCCATCTATTCTTGGTGAATGGAAGACATTGGTTTCCAGCACTAGGCGTCTGCACCCTAGCAGCACACAGTCCAAGCCACCAGGAGGCAGGGGGCAAGCGCTAGCCATTCTATTTATTGTGCTCATCTTTTAAAAGTTTCTAGTTGGGTTTTTGGTTTGCTTTTATAATAAGAGACGAGGACAGTGGAAGAAATGAATAATGCCCACATGAAAAGACATGCCCAGGTGAGGCCCGCGCTTCCCGCTTTCTCCTTATGGGAGTTACAGTCCACTAATCTTGGAGGCCAGTGATTTTCAAGACTAAGATGAACCTTAAAGAGGGGACTTGGTGCCCTGGCTGGTGTGGCTCAATTGGTTGAGTGTCACCCATGCATGGAAAGGTCACCGGATCAATTCCTGGTCAGGGCACATACCCAGGTTGCGGGC
>NW_005297435.1:0-642 GCF_000412655.1 Myotis brandtii
GGAACATTGGTACCCATTACACAGGTAACCACTGTATTCTTCCGTGCTGCACACTCACAAGAAAAACAAAAGCTAGTCACACTTAAGAAAGTCCTTAGTGAAGTAGTAAAAAGTATTCATTATTTTTGTGTGTTTTTTTCAGTCTTTTTTATTTAAGTATTCATTTTTATTAAATGTCTACCTTTAAATTTACTAAGTCTCACAGACTAGGGTCTGTTTGGGAAAACAAGTCATACACAAATAGTACATCTGCTGCATGACAAAGACCAAGGTTTTATCTCTAGAAAAGCACTTGTACAATTATTGCAGTTTTGAACTGTTTGCCTTTCTCTCAAACCACTATTTTTACTTGAAAGAACAACTGACAAAAAATGGTTATTCAGATTAAAGCATTCGGCAGATATTTTCTCAAAATTGATTGAAGTTGTTATTGATATTGAATAATAAAAGGTGTCAAAACTTAAAAGATTTGCATAAATAAGTGAACCAGTATTTTCCAAATGATCACTGGATGATGTTATGCAATCATGAATGAATAAATGGTCCTTTCAGAGTGCATGATAGAGTAGTGGATTTTAGTGTGAAGAGCGGAAAAATCTTTTTGCGTGGTTTCAGTTTCTACATAACTTGTCAAGTTTTGGT
>NW_005297436.1:0-642 GCF_000412655.1 Myotis brandtii
AAAAATAAAATAAATGTGGCAAAGTGTTAACATTCATTAGATATGAGCAGTGGACATATAGATGTCATATTATTTCCATTGTTGTTTGAAATATTTAAAAATTAAAAATAAAACAAAAAATGATAGACATAACTTTGAGATGTTATTTTCTTCTGTTGCTTCCACAACAATTAATCAGTATAATAATATCAAAATAAGAAGGGAAGATAAAGGGAGTTCCTTGTGGGAATGTAAATATTGTACAAATATTTTTGCAGGCATTTTGTCAATATTATAAAATATATTTCTAAATTTCTCTAAATATATATGCTTCTCTCAGGAGGACTCAAAAGTTTTGGTCCTAGAACCACTTTACACTCTTAAAAAATTATTGAGTTCCCCCAACTTTTTATTTTATGTGTTCTTATATGTCCTCTACTGATAGTTAGCATATTAGAAATTTCAACTGAGAAGTATTAAAATACAGGGGTACACAAGCACACAATCTATTACCCATCAGAACAGTGATGTCACCATAAGTCCATCCATAGCCTCTGGAAAATTCCACTGTACACTGCTAAGAGCCTGAAAGTGAAAAATAAATGCTTTTCTGACCCACCCGTCGAGGCTCAGTGGTTGAGAGTTGACCTATGAACCAGGAGG
>NW_005297437.1:0-642 GCF_000412655.1 Myotis brandtii
GAGTCAATTTGCCCTAAGTTTCTTTTAGACTTTGGTAAAGTGCAGAGGTTCCCAGGGTCAACTCCACTGAAGGTAATGACAACCATACACTGTTCTAGAAAAGGACTTCAGAGACACCCATTCAGGGTCTCAGACCAGACCAGGGGAAGATTTACAGTTCAGTTAGTTGTACAGAAGGATGAGGTGGAAAAGCCAGTTTCCTGGAATCCAGGTGGGGTTTGAAAGGAGGAGGCAAGTGCCCTCCTGTACTGAGGCACAGAGAACAGCGCCCCCAGGTGTGGGAACTATGGACCTGGCGTCTGTGCTGTGAGGGTTCCTGCTGCAGTGGTGGATGGGAGGTACTCTATGATAATTTCCACACAAAAGGAGTGGCTCTGGTTTCCCTGAACAGAATGCCTAATGACAGAACCTGCTTTTTTATAAGAGAAATAATACAAATATTTGACATAAGAGTTGCTCTTCATTCCTTCCCATCTCTCATTCTATATTGAATTTGCAATGCCTGCTATGAGCAAGTTTTTCCAAAAGCAAAATGTTGGCCCTATCCAGGGAGCTCAGTTGGTTAGAGCATCATCTGGATATGCCAAAGTAGTAGGTTCCATCAGTGGTCAGGGCACAAATAAGAATCAACCAATGAATGCA
>NW_005297438.1:0-642 GCF_000412655.1 Myotis brandtii
TCATATGGGTGCTCCCTTGTAGGTAACTAACTGCTTTCATGCCACTTTTCTTTCCACACAAAGTGAATGACCAGGTACACCTCCCAAAGCTCTAGGGGTGCTTTTTCCTCACTGCTGCTATTCAGGTGCTGTAGTGCTGAAGAAATGTTCTGTTGTACCCACATATGAGCCGACTATTATGTGAACAAAGTCAGTCTTTTTTCTCCTGTATCAGTTGGTCATTAGGAATACCCCCTTCTTACATATATGCATAAGCATGAGTGGAGGATAAATGCAAGAGAGATGGTGTTATGGCCTCTGGGCTATCTACTCATACATCTTACCTGTGGCTTCTGACTCTGCTCTTGTCTGATCCCAAATGTGCCATTTTATATTATGATACATTGCTATTGGGCTGGCACATTTTACCACTTTTAGTATCTAAGAGATTGTAAAGAATAATTCTAACTACCTGGTCCCTATATATCTCATAATCAGGCATTCCTTCTCTACCAATACCATTATTTAAGACCTACTATTTGGTATATTTCCTGCTGAAAAAGTGATGGACATGCAGTTAACTTAATGTGAATTACTCTTGGAAATAATACTTGTAAAAGAATGCACAAAGCAAGATTGGGTAGAGAAAGAAATTAAAACGCA
>NW_005297439.1:0-642 GCF_000412655.1 Myotis brandtii
CCCCCCCCCTTTTTTTTAATTAAAAAAGACACTCAAAATTTCCTAAGGGCAAAGAGAACCATAAACAGTGCGAAAAGACAACAAACTGGGAAGTTATTGACAGAGTATATAATGGACAGAGAATTAATGTTCTCTGGTAAGAAATCCAAAAATCAAGAGAAAAATGTGATAAAAAGATGCAAAGGTAGTGAAAATGGTTCACACACAATGCAAATTGAAACCATTTATTTTCTTTTGCTTATCAGATTGCTTTACACATTATAAACTGATTTTTATGACCTGGTGAAATTATGCAGGCTAGTGTGGTAATATATATTAGGACCTTAAATATACATCCTTTGACCAGCAATTTCTCTTTGAATGTAATGCAAGGAAATAACTGCGTAAATGTGCACAAATATTTTCTAGAAAAATTTTCATTGTCATGTTCCTAACAGTAAAAATTTTTGAAATTACTTAATGTCATCGATTATACATCCATGCAATGGAACACAAAGCAGCTTGAAATGATGTAGATTTGTATTTACCAACATGGAAAAATGTCCATGATATAGTTTATGTATGAAAATTAGGTTGCAAAATATTTAGTTAGCATGCAACAATTTTGTAAAGCACATTTATATTATAAAAGGCCTGTGGCCC
>NW_005297440.1:0-642 GCF_000412655.1 Myotis brandtii
ATGAGAGATCCAGTTTCTCCACATCCTCTTAAGTATTTGGTATTGTCATTGCTTTTTATTTTAGCTGTTTTAATAGGTGCGTGGGATATTCATCATGGTCTTAATTTGCATTTCCCTGAAAGCTAATGGTTTTGAGCATCTTTTCATGTGCTTACTTGCCATTTTATATTCTCTTTGATAAAGTGTCTCTTCATGTGTTTTACCCATTTCCTAATTGGACTGTTTTATTTTTTTTAACTGTTGAGATTTGAGAGTTTTTTAAAATGTATTTTTAATGCATGCTTTGTCAGATATGTGTGGTCTGCAAATATTTTCTCACAGTGTGTGTAGTTAGTATTTTCAGCATTTTCACAGTGTCTTCTGCAGAGCAAAAGTTATTAATTTTGATAAAGTCCAATTTATTGATTTTTATGGCTCATAATTGTGGTGTCATGTTTAAGAACTCTTAGGTCATCAGCTCTAGGAACTGATGATTTTCTCCTCTAAAGGTTTTATAGTTCTACATTTAAATCTGTGATTCATTTTGACTTACTTTTTGTATAAGGTGTGAGGTTCAAATAATTGCCCGGTGGATATCTAACTGCTCTAGGACCATTTGCTGAAAAGACTATCCTTTCTCCATTGAATATCACTTGCAACTTT
>NW_005297441.1:0-642 GCF_000412655.1 Myotis brandtii
TCTCTCCTAGGTTCCAATTAATACCAAGAGTTACCCTATTGATGCTATGTGAATGTGAAATGACAATCTTCATGGAATTTCTAATCTGTTATCTCTGGAAAGTGGATTTTACATGAATCCTCATTTTCTGGTTAAAATCTAGACTATAGACTCCTTGAGGGCAAGGACCATGTTCTCTTTTGCATCCTCAGTATTTAATATCACATTTGGCTCAAAATAGGTACACAGTAAATTTTAATTAACAAATTAATTAATACATTCCCAAATTACTAGGAATTATAGACAATAGCAGACACATGTATTCATAGTTTCACTGCCCATTGCTTCAGCTACCTGCATTCAACCATGATCCAAAAACATTAAACGAAAAGTTCCAGAAATAAACAATTCATACATTTTACATTGCATGCCATTCTGAGTAGCGTGATGAAATTTCATGCTATCCCTTCCTGTTAGTCACTTAGTAGCTGTCTCAGTTATCAGATCAAGCGTAGCAGCATCACAGAGCTTGTGTTCAAGTCACCCTTTTTATTTCATAATAGTCTCAAAGCCATTCACATAACTTTTATTGCAGTGTATTATTATAACTGTTCTGTTCTATTATTGTTATTGTTGTTAATCTCTTCCTGTGCCTAATTTATA
>NW_005297442.1:0-643 GCF_000412655.1 Myotis brandtii
CTGAGAGGGGAGAAGCCAGGAGCGCTGGGAGCCTCCTCTACCTGCCAGACTTCAGAACTTCAGGGCTGGGCGGACCTGCATGAATCATGGCACCTGGCGCCTGGCACCAGGGTGGGGCCCGGGGACAGGCCGGGTCCAAGGCTTTATAAACCATGAGCAAGCAGCCTACGGGAGCAGTGACTAACTGGGTAATCAGAGCCATGCTGGGCCCAGGACCCAGGTCTCCTGGTTTTCAAGCCCGTGGAGCATCCTGTGGGCTGTCAGTGGAGCAGCGACTTTGATTCAATCTGTTTGAGGAGGTAACCTCACCTGGTGGTTAAAAGCATAGCCTCCGGAGTCCGCTGCCACCCGGGTGCCCTGGCAAGTTTCTTAGCCACCCTGAGCCCTGTTTCCCACGTGTTAAATAGGGATGGTAGTTTCCACCTGCACAGCCATCCTCGGGGTTAAACAGCTATGCTGAATAAAGTGCTTAGAAAACAAGCCTTTTTTTGTGAAGGGCCAGATAGTAAATACTCCTTACCACATGGTCTTTGTCACAACTGCTCAACTCGGACGTTGTAGTAGGAAAGCTACATGAGTCATAAATAAATGGGCACAACTGCGTTCTAATAAAATTTTATTTGTAAATATAGGTGGTGGCCTG
>NW_005297443.1:0-643 GCF_000412655.1 Myotis brandtii
AGGCGGGGGTGTCCTAGCAGCTGTGCGGCTCCTGCTCTGGAGCTGCCCGGCTTGAAATATGGCCCGAGAGAAACCGAGGGTCCCCAGCCTCATAAGTCACACTAACTCCGACAGCCCGCAGGTCGGCAGGCAGGGAATGAATGACCCCTCGGCGGACCTGAGTGTGCTGACGGGGCCAGGACGGTGGTGACGGGGCAGGCCAGGCTCCCCAGGGGGCGGTTGAAGGGAGGGACTCCGCCCCTCAGGTGATGAGAAAGCCAAGTGCCTGGACTCAAGTCCAGCTGCAGACAGGATGGACGTGAAAAGGGAAGGACAATTCTACTGGCCACTTAGGGCACAGACCTCAGGGACCTAGTTACCAGGGAAGTCCCCTCCCTGACTTGACTGGTGCGCGTGCTTCCAGCTGCTTCCCTTTGTCATTCATTTGCTCATTCATCATTCATTCAACAAACCCTCGTGGACCTATCAGGTCTTTTCTCAGGAGATCCTGGCCCTCTCTGGGTCTCCCTTTTATGATGCAGGGCAGGTTAGTTAGCTTGTTAACCCTTCCAGGGCACAAACTATGGGCCTCATGCCTACCGATGTCCGGCACATAGTAGGACAAGTTGTTGAACAAGTGAATAAACACATAAATGGATGGATG
>NW_005297444.1:0-643 GCF_000412655.1 Myotis brandtii
TTTTTTCTCTTTATACTTTGCACACTGTATCTTCATTAAGTGTTTTAGCTTTAGGAAGAGTTCCTTCCTTTAAAAATAAGGAATTCATTAGGAAGACAATCAAATAAGTAAATAAAAAATGTAAGGGAGGTATTATTATAAAATCCCATTAGTATAATTTTTTTGACATTTAAAAAAGTAATCCTATGCCTCTGATAATGATCTCAAATAAAATCCTTTTATCCCTACAATTATTAAATGTTTAATTAAATGTCTGCAAGACAGAATTTAATGGCTTGATTCAAAGCAAAGATTTATATATAAATATAGTAAAGTTTTAATAGCTGCAAAGTAACAATTCTTTCAGTTAATGTTAGCTTTTAATAAGGAAATATAAACATAGGTACAAAAAAAGAAAGAGTAGTGTAATGAATTTCTATGTATCCATCATACAGGCTCACCAAAGATATATATTCGGCCATCTCCTTATATTTCTTAAACTGAAAGTTATAAAAATTAAAGACTTTCTTTTTTTGAAACAGATAAAACATTAATAGGGGATGTGGATTACACGCTAATATATATGCTTAGTATGCTTTAGGATGGAGCCTCCAAATTAGAGACTAGGGCAAAGGTTGTGACATGGCCCTGACCCTTAGTTCTC
>NW_005297445.1:0-643 GCF_000412655.1 Myotis brandtii
CTGGAGACAGAGCCCACAACCTGGGCATGTGCCCTGATCGGGAATCTAACAGTAACCTCCTGAGTAATTGGCTGACGCTCAACCACTGAGCCCCACTGGCCGGGCTGTACCTAATTTTAATAAATCCTTCAGTATACTCATTTTAAAACTCATACTTTCCTCTCATTTCACTCTCTCTGGTAACAGTGGAGAGCAACTGTCAACAGATGTGGAAATTTACAGATCATTAAATTCTCCTCCACACTGAATCCGCAGCAATGCCCTGATGTCAAAGGACTGCCTCCTTCCCACCGGAAAGGATTGGTTTCAGAACAGTTTTGCTCAAAACTACTAACTTAGTCAATTTTCTCCAATGTGCAATTAACCTGAACAATTCTGGAGCTAGGGGCCACTGTGCAATCAATTACACCTGGGTTTCTCTTTGCACCTGTATTCTATCTCCCCATCTACTGGGCTCTCTGCCTTCCCTTATCGACCTTCACGGAGTCACCTAAAGACCACGGGACAGATGGCTCTTTAGCAAACTTTATAACAGAGCACATGTTGTTTGGGAAAAATCAAGGGAAAAAATTCTGCCAGTTCAAATACCTGTCTGTCCCTCACACATCCTACTTCTCTCTCTCTCTCTCTCTCTCTCTCTCTC
>NW_005297446.1:0-643 GCF_000412655.1 Myotis brandtii
GTCTAATTAACATATTACACTTTTATTGTTATAGATGTTTATGACACAGCTCATAAGGTTAGTGAAGCTTCAAATTATCTATTGTATAGAAATTTTATTCTTTCTCAAAGGCATGAAATATTTTCCTCTGAGTCAAATCCTCCAATAAAAATAAACTTGCAACCCTATTAAAATATACTTCCAACTTACTTGGAAGAAATGTATCAGTTTTATTTATATAAGAAAAGAACCATTATTTGAAATCTATCTTTTATTTTATATTTGCAAACTGATTAAAATTTTGTTAGTTGTTTACCTAATGAGAATGGAATGGTTGCCTACTCTTTTTATCTAGGGTCATAAAGAATACGAAATCAAATTGCAGACAATATATATTCATGAGACATTTAGAGAACAAAGCAATATACAAGTAGCAGCAAATGAATTTTTAAAATGTTTATTGTATAGTTAATGGTGTGCTTGTGGTGTGTATGTGTGTGTGTGTGTATGTGTATGTAACATGGACAGACAACACCTTTCTTTCCAACTATTGGGGATCCTGGAAAAAATTACTAAGTTTCATTGAGCCTCATGGTTTTTAAAAGAATTAAATGAATTTATATACATACTAGAGGCCTGATGCATAAAATTCGTGCAAGAGTAG
>NW_005297447.1:0-643 GCF_000412655.1 Myotis brandtii
TAGTTCATAGGTCGACGCTCAACTACTGAGCCACACCTAATGGGCTGTTTTCCTTTTCACCTCTAAGGAAGCATAACTGTCTTGAGCCTGAGGTTTTCTCTGGACATGTTTATTGAATTTTGTTAGATCTGTACATGTCTACCTTGGGAAAACAAATATATGTGCCTTTTAGTTTGATCGTTCTTGTGCTGCTCTGCTTTATGTGTGTTTTCCCACCAAAGTTAACCTCGCACACATCATCATAACTAATTCTGATTTGTAACATGTGATATCTTAGAAACTAGCCCAGGACATAATAGTGAAAAGCCAATCTGCTTAAGCAGAAATGAGATTGGAAATAACATTGTCTTTGATGTGCCTATTCCTGAGAGACCTTGAAGTTAGAAAGAGGCAGCTGGTCTGGCTTTGTTAGACTGACCTTCAGGTTATACAAATCAAGTCCATTTGGCACTGGACACAGCACTTAAGTCCAGATTCTAATAAATGGGAGAGTGTGAGAGAGGAGGAGGGAAGAAGCCTGTCCTTTGGCCTCGGATTCCTTCTCCATATTCAGAGTGGGATTCCTTAGGTAAGTTTTGTTTCTTTTCTTTTTTAAAAAAGATTTTATATTGATTTTGAAAGATAGAGAGATAGATGATAGAGA
>NW_005297448.1:0-643 GCF_000412655.1 Myotis brandtii
CCTCATGCAAAGACCCTCCCTCTTGCTTTTCCATTCTTCATCTTTTTTCATGACAATGGACTTCAACTTTAAGATACTGTTTTTTTCCCCCTCAATATACATTTATGGCTCTCATTTTTGCTCAGAAACTTTTATGTTTATGGTCACATGGAGGAGGCCTTCATTTATGTGTCTCAGCACATATCTTCCTCCACAAACATTCATCTTTCCACCTCATCCCGTTCCTGACAGTGTCACCCTACTTTCCCAGGTTTAAGGCCCCAGAGTCCTAGAACCATGGACAGTTAGAGATGGAAGGGACTTGGGCAGCCACCTGTCAAAATTTTGTTTAAGAGACAAGAGGGAAGGGAGAATCGAAGATGCGAATTGACTTCTTTCAGAAGGCACAATATGATTTGGGACGGAGCTGGGATTCAACCCAAGCTGACCTGCTTCCCAGCTCTAGACAATTGATGTGATTCCAAATGCATGAGTGGGAAGGATAGAAGAAATTGGAAAGGAAAGTATAGGTCAGAGCGGATCAATACATGATGCTATATTGCATGATCTGTCCTAAGAGTCTGGCCAATGATCATCTCTTTGGACGACTGAAATGGGTGTTTCACACTAGACAGCGGTTCTCAACCTGTGGGTCGTGACCCCT
>NW_005297449.1:0-643 GCF_000412655.1 Myotis brandtii
ACATTTTACTCACTGATCAACTGTATCAGACAGAATCCAGGAAGGAAACAGAACCCAGTAATTTGAGAAAAGAACATTTACATTGAAGAAGTATTAACTGGTAGCAGACGAGTAGCCACTGAGAGGAGACAAGAGAGAACTCAAAGGATACTCAGGGTCTGAGAGACAGTACCCGATGTAGGAATGCACTTGGAGGGGGTGTTGTCTCTATGCTGAGAGTGAGTCTTCACTGGAGAGGTGTGGCTGGGCCCACTGGATAGCAGATAAGTTCACTACAAAACCCCAGCCAAATCTGGTCACAGCCAGCTGGCAAGGAACGTGGGCAAGGACTATGCTTCAGAAAGCCTTCCACTGGGGTCCCAGCAAAACTTGTTGAAGGGCGTGTGTCACTGGACCTCTGGCACATAGGCCTCTAGTAGCCACACCCTAGGAAGCAGAAGAGAGGAAGCAACCAAATCAAGCAAAGTCTCATTTGGACTCTGTCCCTCTCCTGACACCTTTTACTGAGCAAGCTTTACATGGCTTTAGCTTAAGGAGGAATCCTCAAGGGTTCCAACTCCAGTATCTCGAAGCAGAGCAATGAAATGTGAATTTAGAGCTCAGAGGCAATCCTAATATATAAAAAGCCAGGGGCCGTCACGAC
>NW_005297450.1:0-643 GCF_000412655.1 Myotis brandtii
TTTAAAGATAGACTTTCATACAATGTATCAGAAGCTCTGGGGGAGAGTCCTAAGAATTTTAAGTTAAAAAAAACCACCCTTGGTGATTTCGGTGGTAAAACAATTTTAGAATATATAATATTGAATGATATCTACATTAGGTTTTACAGTTACTTAATATCTGAATTTATTTAAAAAATACCTGACAATGAATTGTAAATGTTACTATTCATTCTAGCTTGTCTCCTAAATAGCATCAAGGGGGCCTAAATTTGCTCTTTTATTGCCTTAAAAAGACACCAAGTTAAATGTTGTTAATGGAAGATAGCTGAATTATAGTAAATTGTGATGTTTTATGCTCTCAATACAAGCTTTTGTTACTGTGAAGATTGTATCTGTGTTTTCAGTTCTGTGAAAGGATGCTACCCTTTTCTATATGATCAAAAACGGGCTATATTTTCTTGCTGACACTGTCTCTAGGACATTCCACACTGCCTTCCCTCTATCTACTCACCAAGTATGCTTCTTATCTGGATTTTGTTCAAGAAGATTTTCTTTTCTGAGAACCTTAATGTGGTGACCAGCTGGCATAGACATTCAGACACATTTCCAGTTATGTTTTATTTCATACTAGGGGCTCAGTGCATGAATTCATGCACCTTGA
>NW_005297451.1:0-643 GCF_000412655.1 Myotis brandtii
TGAGCAAGGCTTGATTAATCAGCACCCAGCAATGCCTTTCCAGTTGAGTGGATCTCTTAACCCCTGACTATGAACAGCTAAGGCAGGAACCATATCTTAAATCATCTTTTATATCCAGGATCCAGCCCAGTGACCTCAGGAATTTCACCTCTTGTCTTTGCTTCCTCAACTGTGGAATGAGGAGGCTAAGAAAGCTGCTCCTCAAATTCCCTTCTGATGCCAACTCTATGCTCTTCTACAAAAAAGTGCAGCCCCGTGTTTTATTTTATTTGTTCTGCTGGGAAAGGCCTGGTTTATCTCCCAGTACACTAAAGAGTTAAATTGGTAAGAACCCTCTTCCTTCCTGATGGCTTCCTCAGCATGGAGGCTCAGGGGAATGGAGGTCAGGATGGAGAGTGGGGTCTGCAGCCTCAGCTCACTTAACTCTAACTGGGACTTGTCACCAGCAGATTAAGAAGGAGAGTCTCCTCAGCGTGGGAGAGGAAAGAAGTCAGATGGAGTCCGTGCTGTGCTGGGACAGGAAAGTCACACACATATCCCACGCAGCTGAAATAACAAGAACCTATTGAGGAGAAGAGACACGTCACAGGAAATGGAACAAGCCAGCCCATAAACCAACAAGTTGGGAAGGTAAAGCCTTTCA
>NW_005297452.1:0-643 GCF_000412655.1 Myotis brandtii
AACATTCTCCTCTTGAGCGTTTATCCTCCTGAAGGCCTCTGTCCCATGACCCGTGCCCTGCCTGCCTCAAGGCTGCCTGTGCTCAGGGAAGGGCCGTCCTCCGAGGAGCCTGTCATCTTCCTGTTCCAAGGCCATTCGGGTCAGTGTTGGGCCTGGCATCCAGGTTTCCTGGCTTCCCTACCAGGTGTCTCCACAGTCTCGTTCTCCACCCCACGGGGTTGTTGAATAGGGTGATGGCAGAGCGTAAAGCTCTCTATGTCAAACTTCCTGGGGTCGAGTCTTGGCATTAGCTTCTACCAGTTGTGTGATTTGGGACAAATTAACTCCACTTTCCTGGACCTCAGTGTCCTCATCCATCAAATGGTGCACCTCAAAATGGACAGCAACCATGAGATCTCATGTTTTTGTTTTTGTTTTTCGGAAAGCTGGAAGAAGCAACTTCTATTTAAAACGGACATTTCTATGTTCTCGTCCCTGCTCCCTGCTCTTTTCTCTCTGTCCAGTCTCAGGTGTTTCTGCTCATGTCACTGGCTGCGTAGCCAGTACTTGCTTTTCCTGAACAGCTGTGTGTGAATTCCTCTGCTGTGAGCAACTCACCTCACTTTTCTATTTTTAAAAAATATATATTTTTATTGATTTCAGA
>NW_005297453.1:0-643 GCF_000412655.1 Myotis brandtii
TCCTAGGCGTCCTCCTGGAAACCTGCAACCTGCCTCCAGGTGTGGTCAGCTCACAAAAGCAGACCCTCCCCAGGGCCCTTTCCAGGGTGCCCAGCCCAGGTGCATTTGGCGGGGCCCCAGGGAGAGGGGACCTGAGTCCTATGACAATGCGAGACGCTAGCTTCCGCAGCCCGAAGCTGGCCCGGTGGCAAAACCGGAAAGGAAGAGTTAAATCTCTCCTCAGACAAGGGTGCTTTCCTCTTCAAATAGCTAAAGCCTATTGTGCTTGGTGTAGGTTTTCCCAATAAATCCAGGGCCTGCGATGATTTACCAGGAGCCTCGGTTATTGGCAACAGCAATCTCACTTACCCACAGCAGCCCTGAGAACAAGCCATAATTTAGAGCTGGATTTATATTATTTGTTCTACAGCGACAAACCCAGCAAATCATAAATTCCCTCTGAGATGAAGGGAGGAAATTGACAATATTTATGAACTTGAAAGGCGGAGGAGGGCCTGGACGGGCGTTTGATTTGTAACTGAAACTTCTCCTGGAGGCTCCAGCCAAGGACACAGTGCTGGGCCCAGGCTAGGAATGCGAGGATGAGGTGGGGGGAGTGTGTGGGCCAGGCCAGGTCCCAGCCTCACTGTGGGGATGCTCTGTG
>NW_005297454.1:0-643 GCF_000412655.1 Myotis brandtii
TCCACCTTCCTTTCTAATCCTAATGTGTTAAAGCATACATTCTCAATGGAGGCAACAGCGCCCCCCAGGGGCAAACATGTGTTCTTGGCAGGGTTGGGAAAGCATCTTACTCTTGTATATAAAGCACAGATAACATACACACATAAACAGAGCTACAGTATACCTGTGGTGTTTAAATTTTATGGGGGCTGCAATTAGGGGGAAAAGTGTCTAAAAAGACTCGTTGGAGGGAGCAACAGTGAAAAAAAGGTCAAGAAACCATGGCCTAAAGACAATGCCCTCTGCCCGCTCTGGTACCAAATTTTCAATGATGGACGTCTGATTATAAAAGAAATGTAATATGTGCCAGCGTGTTCTTTCTAGTTGTCTGCTACCAATCCCGCCCAACGGTCTGGACCACAGGCCCCTCCCCTGCACGTTCTGTACCATCCCTGTTCCACAAGGCACAGGCCTTGGGGGTCACAAATACAGGGTGGGGCAAACGTAGGTTTACAGTTATACACAAAACACAGTTTAATCTTGTCTTATTATTTGCTAATTATTGTATTATTCCCCCCCCCCGAACAACTGTGAGCCCACCTGTGCCCACCCTGTGTCGCCCTGGCTGCTGAAAGGCTTGCTCAATGAGTGAAGCCCATTCACA
>NW_005297455.1:0-643 GCF_000412655.1 Myotis brandtii
CAATAATGTTACCTATTATTTTGATGATACATATCAAAGAGATGGAGAAGTGCTCAGGTTGTTCTGCTGAGTTAACAGTTGCATTATAAATATAAATGCTATATTCTGGTTTGTATTAGATCTTTTTGTCATACTCTGTTAGCACCATATAGTTTTTCCTTAGAGACTTTAACCAAATTTCTGTGATTATTTCTGTGATTCTAGGACTATTCATTAAATATCTTTCTTCCACTTTGCTATAAGCCCCATGAGTACATCAGTTTGTCTCACATCTAAATTCTCAGAATCTAGCATAGTGCCTGGAACAAAGTGAGTGCCCAATAATTATCTGTCAAGTGGGTGAATGAATAAATGAATGAATAGGTCTAAGATATCTTTGTTCCTATCTCATCTGATCTATAAACATCATCAGGAGAAATGTACTCATTATTTGGGGGCCAGGAAACTTACTTGTCCCATCCCACCTGTATTATGAAGTCTGACTGTTCTACATAGTCCAATTCACGCACAATGTATAATGTTCAATTGTAGGCCACTCTGCTATTAATACATGAGGCTATCAATTTGTAGAGCTTACAACAAACTCCTACCCACCATGGCTCAGGTTCTGTCATACACACCCACCTACATGGCTGCCCAATAA
>NW_005297456.1:0-643 GCF_000412655.1 Myotis brandtii
TTTTATCTTTTAGTGTTTTGGTTGTTTCAGGCATGAGGATAAATCCAGTCCCCGGGATTCCATCCTGTAAGGCAGAAGTATCCAAAGAAATATTTGCATCCATTTGGGGGATTAAAGGTATCATTTACATACAACAAAATAAGCCCCTTTTTAAATTTCCTGATAAGTTTTCCCAACATTAATGGGATTTGTCTCCATAGTATCTATTTTTAAGTTCTTTATATTCTAGATACAGGACTTTGTGACATCTGTATGACAAATATGTTCTCCCATTCTTCATTTTGCCCTTTTATTTTCTTAACTGTGTATTCTGAAAAGCAAGTTTATGCTTTCGGTGAGTTCAAAATTAATTTTTATAATTTTTAAATTTGTGCATACATGTCCCATTTAAGAATCTCTGCCAGCTACTCCAAGGTCACAGGATTTCCCACTGTTTTCTTCCAGGACCTTTATTCTTTCAGAATTGAGGTATCGGTCTATGCTCCACTTGGAGTTAACTTGCTGTGTATGACATGAGACAAGAGTAAGTTTATCTTTTTCCCTATGCATATCTGGTTGTTTCAGCGCCATTTGTTGAAAAGATTTTCCTTTCCCCATTGAAATTTGATGCTTTCATTAGAACTCAATCGAATACATATGCCTA
>NW_005297457.1:0-643 GCF_000412655.1 Myotis brandtii
CTCAAGGTTATTAAGCCTGAACTTCCTGCCGACAAGGAAGCTGAGCCTGAAGGGATTTGTTAATACAATTTGTGGCTGAAGAAATGGGCTTATTAGTCAATGGTTGGGTGCTGAGACCAACAAGCTGAGGCTCCTCAAAAGGAGAATTTGTGTCCCTGGAAAGAAGTGGCCCAGGTCCCCAACTTCTTGCCAGAGTCTGCAGAACCCTTGGATTAAAGGAGTGGTTGGGGCAGGGGCAGTGCTGGGCTTGTCCCATAGACACTCTCCTAGTTTCCTCACTCTTAGGGGATGTACCTGCTCACACATAGGGCCCTGGAGCTCTCTCTGTCCTGCTCCTACGCCCCACCCCTATCACCACCACTAACTCCTGCATCTTCTGTTTGATAAGTTAAAAGATCTACAATTCAACATGCAATAGAAGGAAAGTAGGGTTTTAAAAATAACAACAAAAGAAATTACATTTTGATACTTTTACATTCCAAGACCATTTTCAACTTGGTTATCTGATATCAGTGGTGCTACAATTAGTAGTCAATAACACACAATGGCCCAGGTGCATTTTGGGAGACTTTGGGGATTCTTTCCTGTTCTTTATTTTTATTTTTTCAATTACAGCTGACATTCAATATTGTATTAGTTTCAG
>NW_005297458.1:0-643 GCF_000412655.1 Myotis brandtii
CCTGTAAATGACTGCTTCCAAACTCATTCCCTCTATAGGGAGGAGGGGGATGAATTTATTCCCAACCAGGTCTCCTATGACCAAAGGACTGCACTATGGATACTAACTTCCTTATACACAATGGTTGGGCACTCTTGGGGCTCCCTGCTGAATCCATGACTTGTAATGACTGAGGGCAAAAAGAAGCCCCAGGCTGGAGGTCAGTGACTGCAGTGTGGGTGGGAGGTGATTCTCTGTTGGGTTGTGGGTGTGTCCAAGTGAATGGCCACAGAGGTAGCCAGGCCTGAGTGATGCCCAGGGCCTTAGAGACACAGTGAGCTGAGAGAATCTGAAGTGGCACATACGATGTATATAAGAACACTTCAAAGTTCAAATCTCTAAGAAAATTTTTGAGGACAAATGAAAGGATTTCTTGAGACTAACTGAACCCACTCAGAACCCATTGTAAATACCTCATTCTTTACCGTATATAGTACATGTGGAGGAAAGCTTGCAGTCTCCTTGTTATTTCCAGCTTCTTTCTATGGAGCCAACTCAAATCTCATGGTGGGACCCATAAGAGAGTTCCCATAATGGTCCTCTTCTGAATTCCTTTCCATAGGTTCTTTTTAAAAATACATTAATATTGTTGTTATTTTTAAAA
>NW_005297459.1:0-643 GCF_000412655.1 Myotis brandtii
ACCACCAGCCTAAAGACTCTCTTGTCCTGACCTTGGCCTAACCTTGGCTTCTCCTTCCCCATTTGGTACTGATAGCTCAGACGGTCACCACCACACCACAAGGGTCAACGCTGAACATCAATTACATGGATGCATTTTTTTAAAAGAAGTTTACATTTCATGCATAATGCATGAGCTCATTCTGCTTGTAAAAGTTCAAACATTGTGTATGAGGCTAAATCACTTTAACCACCATTTCTTGACCCATCCCATAATAACACCCCACTGGTTGGCAAAAGACATTAAGGCTTAAAATGCAAAGTGTTGGTGCGACTGGGGCGTGCCCAGTCTTCTGGACTGCTGATGAGACAGGAGGGCATCTTGAGTGTCTAGTAAAATGTAAACTATACAGATTCTATATCCCAGCAAAAGCATCACTTGATATTTGCCCCAGGATAATACTCAAATGTGTTGACATAGAGGCACACACACAGCTGTGCACTGTTTTTGATAGTAAAAATGAACAACTTTTATACGATTTTAAAATGTAGTGCGATTAATGGCATTTACAAGATATGATTCTAGGTGTATAAGCCATAATGCAATACAGGCTTGTTTTCCAAGTCCTTCTTTATCTTCATTTTTTACAAATTTATTCATATTC
>NW_005297460.1:0-643 GCF_000412655.1 Myotis brandtii
TGGTTGCTAGGTTAAAGGCGTGGAAACATTTAACCCTGGCCAGTACACCTCTATCCAGTGGGATACTTATGCCCCAACAGTATGCCACCTGAGAGGCTTCTGTGGCTTGCACAGTAGCTAGCTTGACGGACACCAAAACACCTCAAATGGAACTAGTACAAGGACCATGAATTCATATTATTTGCAGTGCTCAAAGAATTAAATCGTTACCACTTAATATTCATTGAATGTCAGCACTGTACTTTTGTACTAGGAAAAAATAGACGAGACACACTCTGTGCAGTGGGTTTTGTTAGCTGTAATTGGTTGGTGATAGAACAGTGTTGATACAGCAGTTCAGCGGTTAAAGGAAAGTGGTGTCCTTGGTACAAATGTGAATATATTTATGTGGTTCAGCACCATTTCTCTTCTGGGGCATGAGGTCCAAGCTAGGAGAAGTTTACCAGCTCTTAGTTTTAGGAAAAAGAGAGCAGCCCTGTTTCTGAAGTATCTAGTTAAATCACGTATGTTTTCATTTTGGTTTTATTGTGGTAACTGGAATGCTGGCTCCTTTGTACTCTTTTACACTAGATATACCTGGACGTTCTGTCTATAGTCCTAAATTGCAGTTCCACATATTTTTATACGTAGCCTTGCTAATTCT
>NW_005297461.1:0-643 GCF_000412655.1 Myotis brandtii
AAGCCATCCTCAATTCAACCAGAAATTCAACTGTCAAGTTCTCATTTCCCACTAGAGGGAGCCATTGAGTCGGGTGCCTCTGCCCACCCCTTCAGAAGGGAGAAGAGCAGGTAGGGAGCTCAAGAGAAACATTTGCTAGTTGGGAATAGTCCCCTTGGGCTTTAAAACTAAATTAAAAAAACAAAAGAGCCTAAAATAAGCAAAGCTATGGAAGGGGACTGCTGGTATGGCAGGCCCCTTGGTTAGAGACAGGGCCTAAAGACCCAGTTAGTGAGCAGCAGGTCAAGGCAGCCAGTTAGTCCCACTCTGGGAGATGAACCCCTGGGTGCTGCTGGCAGTCCTAAATCTTTTTCCAGCACCTGCTTCCACTGGAGGCAACTTACCTGAGCCACAAATACCACTTGACGTGCAATCGAACCACCAGCCTGAGCTGATGAGGACACAGTGAGACCTTCAGCATGCACACAGCCAAGGTGAGCGCTGACTCCTCTCTGAGAGCTCAGGTGCCTTTGTCACAACTTTGGGAATAGTCCCAACCCCCTAGTTTGAACAGAGCTGAACTACACTGAATGTCACAAGGCCAGGATTCTGCAGCAACCCTTGCAGGTGTTCATGTGAAGCCTTTCCTCCAAACGCAGCAATG
>NW_005297462.1:0-643 GCF_000412655.1 Myotis brandtii
TTCTTGACCACAGTCTCTCTCACTGTTGCAGGTCCACAATCCTAACATACAGAACATTATAATTTAGGGGTTCTCAAACTATTGGGTCTCAGGACCCTTTTCCACTGTTAAAAATTACGGAGGATCCCAAAGAGATTTTGTTTATGTGAGTTATAGCTGTTAATATTTACTGTCAGAAATTAAAATAGAGGGATTTAAAAATATTTATTTACTAATTCATTTTAAAATAGTAATATAAATATGCCACATAAGTAACGTATTTTTATAGAAGGTAATTTCTCAAAACAAAAATATTTACTGAGAAGAATGGAATCATTTCATAATTTTGCAAGTTGCTTTAATATTTGGCTTAATAGTTTAAGCTGGAGTCTCATTGCTGTTCTTGCCTTCAGTCCATTGTGCTATGTTGTTTTGTTGAAGTATATGAGAAAAACCTGGCCTTACACACGTAGGTAGTTGCAAAAGGGAGGAGTATTTTAATAGTGTTCTTAGATAATTATGGGTGTTCTTTTTTGATACTAAACCCAAACTCAAGAAGTGATAGTTTCTTTTTTTAAAAAATATATATTTTATTGATTGATTTTCCACAGAGAGGAAAGGAGAGAAATAGAGAATCAGAAACATCGATGAGAGAGAAACACCG
>NW_005297463.1:0-643 GCF_000412655.1 Myotis brandtii
TGAGAGCTAAGAATCAGCCCTTGCCCCACCCATTTGAAAGTGATAACATTACGTTGAAAAATAAACATAGAAGGGAACATCGTAAAGAAATAGCTCTTTCCTAAGAGCCAGCATCTCCCAGATTTAAGGCAGACCTGGCCCGGAATCCTTTCCGCACTGTGTGCCCCACGCAGTTAGCTTTCCTCAGCCTCAGTTTCCCCATCCGTAAAAGCTGGGTTCCAGAGGACAAACGTGGTATGTGTCCATTCTTCACCCCCTGTGCCTAAGGGCGGGTGCGCGATAAACGCTCTTTTACTTCTTCCCTCGTGGATGTAGGTTTGGACTCCTATCGAACACTCGGTGTTAATATAGTTCCCGCTGTAGGCACATGATGATGTTGAGATTGGAGGCCTGCAGAGATGACTAGGACATGGTCCTCCCTTCTCGGAATGAAGGCTCAGCTGGAGAGAGGGTGTGCACTCCTGTTATCAAATTTACTGCTTCTGCGTGTCCCCAAGGAGGGCATTCTAGGTGAATGGAGAAGCAGGCACAGCTAGACCCAGCGAGGGTGGATTGGGCCTGAACTTTGGACTCCTTGCCTATAAAGTGAGAATACTGGGAATTCCTCCCTGGGAAGATGTGAGGGTTAAAGGAGGTCGGTGCC
>NW_005297464.1:0-643 GCF_000412655.1 Myotis brandtii
CCTCTCTGAAATCAATAAAAATATATTTAAATAAAAGGAGGTGGTGAGAATCTGAGCTAATGCAGCAGCAGCAGGAATGGAAAGGAGTGGGTATATTCCCCAAACCCTCATCGATAGAGTCTTTTGACCTTGTTAACCACAGTGAAGGGAGCAGGAGGAGTCCAGGAAGGTGCCAAGCAGCCGACTTGTTCCCTTGTGTGGACACGTGGGCTATAGAAGGAGAAGCATGTATGTTTGAGACAGGGGTTCTAGACCATGACTTCTATCTTAGCCATGTAGCACCAGCACCAGCACCAGCTGGACATGTCCAGGAGGCAGTAGGAACTTCAAAACTAGAACTCAGGAAAGAAGTTTGGGCTGGGGGACTGGGAGAGTCATTATCATGTAGGTGGCAGGAGAGCTGGTGTTTGGAGGAGATCACAGCAGGATATGAATAGAGTGAGAAGAGAGGTAGGGAAGATCCCAGGGACATTGCTATTCAACAGGTGGCTGCAGGAGTAGGAGGCAGTGAAGGGGCTGAGAAGGGAGCGGGAGGAGAACCAAGGGCCAGTGATGTTTTAGATGCAGAAGGAGAAGAGGAACAACAGGGATAAATGATTACGAAGGTCAAATACAACAAAGACTGGATTTGGATTTGACTCTA
>NW_005297465.1:0-643 GCF_000412655.1 Myotis brandtii
AAAAGTAACAAAGCGAAAGGATTAATTGATCTAATTATGGTCCAAAAAAGATCAGAGAATCTCAAAGTGGATTCTTTGCTCATTGCTCACTTGGGTCAGGGACCCAGGAATAAATGATAAATATGTCATAATCTGACAGGGTCCCACCCACCATCTGATGAAGGTGGGTGTCCTTGCTCACAATGCTTATACTTTTAAATTGGAGATGCATACATTTTTCTGATAACATAAATCATTTTCTTCGTGTATTTTTGCCTTTTGTTATCGTAAGGGTGGAAGTAGGGCACAGGATTCAGGACAATTAAAAGGAGTGGGTGAGCAGGAAGACCATCCATAGTCTATACTGGCATCCTTGAGCTCCTAGACCCATTGCTAACATAGGTCACCCTATATTTCCTTTGCCTGTCTCACACCCCCCCACCCCCACCCCCAGGGCTGGGACAGGGACAGATCCCATGTGGAAGCCAGCTGGAAGGGTCCCTGCCACCCTGTGTAGAAAAATAAACCGCAAATCAACTGCAGGAGATTTGCACTCAATGAAAGAGATTCTTAAAATAGTTCCCAGTTCCATTAGGGAACCAAGTGCATCAAAACCGAATGATTTCATTTGGGCTGATCTCTGAAGTGGGTGGGTGTGCAGGGG
>NW_005297466.1:0-643 GCF_000412655.1 Myotis brandtii
CCTCTCTGACCCTCAGTTACCTTAGCTATACAATGAGAATAATACAATGTAGCTTTTAGTGCTATTGTGAAGATAAAATAAAATAATTACCTTAAAATGCTTACTACACAGGCTGGTTTTATGAAATACTAAAAAGCCTTTTTATGTCAATTCTTTTTACTTTGAATTATCACTTTCATACACATCTGAACTTTGGACAGTACCAAAGCTTTACTAGAAATCTTTAGCTTCATGTACAATTTAGGTGGTTTTGTTTCCAACTGTTTCACGGCCATGGTCTCCCTTGTTTGTGCGTATGAATCATTTGATCCGGGAGCTAGTGTGTCCCTGAACTGGGACAAGGATTTTGGGCCCTATTATCATGCATGACCAGAGAGATCAAAGTGGCCTTTATTTTACTTTCTGAAACTTAATACAAACTGACAGCCCATAAGCAGCCATTCCAGCATCCTGGGTCAGTTCCAAGGAGTGCACCCCACCTCCTGACCTCCCCCTGACCTGGACTGTCTACCTTTCCTCCAGGCACTAAAGGAAATTTACTCCCCAGCTCCTCCCCTGCTCTCCCCTTTGCTTTACTCTCCAATATGCGATAAATAAAAGTGTCGGACTTCCAAGTCCCTTTCAAAACAAACAGTACTTGTTT
>NW_005297467.1:0-643 GCF_000412655.1 Myotis brandtii
TTTTGTTTTGTTTTGTGGGACAGAGTTGTAATCCACCTCAATATTGTGGAGCAGAGCAGATTCAAAAACCCAAGTAAGTATAATACTAAAATGAGGACTTCTAGTCTGTTTTGCCCAGACTCCACAGCTAGGCTGACCTGTGTTTAGTCAAGTTTCTTTGATTGCAGGATCAGAAAAATCTCCTAGATATTAGGTATGTGTGGGGTGGGGGCGGGGTGGGGTGCTATAAGGAGAACTCTTATTTGTGATGCAAGAATCGGGCCCCTCAGAACTGGAAGTGGTCGCTTCTGGGAAAGGAGGGTTTGTCTTCCTTTTGCTAGCCACTGACCATTTCCCTCTGGTGGGCACGTGGTCACCGCAGGCACCCAGCTTTTCCTGCATGTGCTGGTGTCTTGCCCTCAGCTAACAGCACTCTCCTTCGATTCTGCATGCCCCTTCTCCATCCCGTAACTTCTGTTCCTAGAAGGCCCAGTGAGCTTCACCACCTTCTCCGTATATCACAAACTTTCAGCTTCCTCTGCCAGCTGCCTCATTTGCTCAGCAATTCCAAGGAGGAAATCTGGTTAAGCCACCTCTCAGGCCCTGGGAGATTCTAGATTGGGTGTCATTGAGTCCCACCCTCTGGTCTGATCCTGTGGGGCTC
>NW_005297468.1:0-643 GCF_000412655.1 Myotis brandtii
AAATCAAAATAATGTTATTTATGCGACAAATGATTTTAAAGTCAATTCTAGTGCAATTTAAATAGTCACTTAGCTGCTAGTCAGACACACATTTCAGGCAAAGCACGTCTAAAGCCTGTGCAAGCTGATGGGTCAGGAAAACTATTGGAAACTTGGTAGGGCCTTGTCCGTTAGACGCCTCCACATCGTCCCTGCACGTCGTGCCTTCGGAAAAGTCCACGGACGCCGGTGCTTCTGTGTTATGGTTCTGCAGTAGACCTTCCCACACCCTAAGTGAGGTCCAAACAGCTCCACTGAGTAAGACTCCACTGAATGCCACAAGGTGACGGAGTGACCCGGTGAACCTGCTCTAGACACACGAGTCAACTGCCAGTCACCAGCCTTTTCATAACCAGTGATACTTGGGGTTTTATTACAAACACTGCTAATGGGGAGGGGAAGAGCCTTTCTTCTACGCACTGGCATTGATTTATGACTCATGGTAATTACAGCTAATGTTGAATAGTGTTCCCCAGGCGAATGTGCTCGTCTAAGCACTGCGTACGACCTCTCATTTAGTTCTCACCGCTCTGTCAGGTGGATGCAATGATTGTTTCTATCTGAAAGGTGCGGAGCTGGGAGCTAGAAGAAAGGAAATCACTTA
>NW_005297469.1:0-643 GCF_000412655.1 Myotis brandtii
TTTTTAAGATTTATGTGCAAAGCCATCATTCAGTTTTTATATTCTTAACAAAATTATCTGACAGCCTATTTTTGCTTATCTTTTGATTTTTATGGTATGATAGATTCTTGTATATATTACTTAAAATTATTTTAAAGTCAGAGACGATTATATTTTGGATAGAATCCACATGTTTTAGTATAGCTTTTTATTAGAGTTCCTCTGTCTATCTCTGCAGCCTCAACGTTCCTTGCTTCCTAACCTCATAACATATGCTCCAGTCATGTTGAATTACTTCCAAATCTGCAAACATGCCATGTCCTCTCTCACCATCTTGTTTTTGCATATGCTATTCATTCACAGTAGATGAAATTCTACTCTAACTGATTCCTGTGAATTTTTCAAAGTTTCATTGAGAAGTCTTTCCTTACACCCTAATGTTAACTGTGCCATAGGACTTAATGCATATTGTATTGTAATAATCACATTTTTGTTGCTCCTGCTGGACAATAGATCGTTGGAGACTCTGTTGTCATTCCAATATAACTAATGCCCAGCACAGGGCTTGACATTTGAAGGCATTCAATAATTGTTATTTGGTTGAATGAATGAATGAAATTACTCTTCATGTTCCATTTTATTTTATTTTTTTTTAAACTAGAGG
>NW_005297470.1:0-643 GCF_000412655.1 Myotis brandtii
CACTCCAGGAATGTGTGTTCTTACAAGCAGGTGATCTAGGCTCATTATTCTATTGTCCTGTTTATAATGATTGGCTTAGGTCATATCAGAATTAATCCTATTTTTTGAATTATTGAACAAATAGACATATTTACTAATGGATTTTAAACCTGGGAATATATAAGCCTAAAAAACAGAAAATTTGCCTTTGCAGAGAACTGAGAATGAATCAATATAGAGTCAAAAGATGCAAATACTGAGACCTAATGCCATCATTTGATCCCCTGGGTTAAGCCTCACCTGAAGCCAGCCGCTTCTAGTCTCTTTCATTACCTGGGTCAGAAAATTTGTTCTTTTGAACAAGATTGAAAAAAAAAGTGTATCTAAAATTCTTATTTTAGCCAGATTTTAATCACTTTTAACATTAATAAGCCAACTAATAATTCAACATTGATTATTCAACAAATATATAGAGTTGAGAAAGCATGGGTTTCAGAGAAAAAAAGATTGGAGAAGGGAAAATTCTCTAGAGAACAAAAAATTCTTTGCAATTGACATTTTTATCTAGTATGAGCCTACACTTTACATTCCCATGTAAAAACAGTCTAGAAGGAAACTCTTTTATGATTAAAGATGGCTAAAAATCATTTGATACTTTTCCTGT
>NW_005297471.1:0-643 GCF_000412655.1 Myotis brandtii
GTGTGTGTGTGTGTGTGTGTGTGTGTGTGATGAGGTAGCTGGGGATTGGCTGGGGGTGTCTCTTCCTGTAGGCAGATCTGAGGGGTTGGTTTGGGTTTCCTCACAGCATGGTGGCCTCAGGGCAGTCAGACTGTTTACATGACAGCCCCGGGCTACAGCACAAATGTCCTAGAGAGGATCACTACCCCTGCCCCACCCGCACTCGATTGCCTGAGCTGTTGCTAAGGTTGCTCCAGAGTCAAGGGGATGGGACATGGACCCCACCTCTGGATGACAGGAGTGTCAAAGAATTTGCAGCCATGCTTTACAGCCACCGCAGGGAGGTCTCTGAGTCTCAGTTTCCACATCTGTGAAATGGGGCCAATAATCCCTCACTAGTTGTTGTGAGGGCTCCGTTTATATGAAACTCTAGGAAATGCAAACTCATCTATCTTATTAGAAAGCAGATCAGTGGTTGTCTGGGCCCAGGAATGGAGGGGAGGAGGGGAGTGGGGAATAGGAGGGAGGAATCACAAAGGATCAAGGAAACTTTTGGGGATAATGAATTAACTCACTATCTTGATTGTGATGATGGTTTCATGGGTGCCTACATGTGTCAAAACCAGTCAAATAATATACCTTAAATATATGCAGTGTATCATAT
>NW_005297472.1:0-643 GCF_000412655.1 Myotis brandtii
TGTTTATAAAATAATTTAATTAATCTTCAGCAATAATGCCAAAGCAAATCAGTGGAGAAAAGGGCCTTTTCAATAATTGGATATTCATATGCGGAAGTTAGATTCATCATATTTCAAAAGTTAACTCTCAATGCATCATAGACTAAAAGTAAAACCTAAAATTATAAAACGTTTAGAAGGAATTATAGGAAAAAAATCTTTGTAACCTCAAGGTTAGGGAAAGATTTCTTAGATATGACACCAGAAATACAATCCAAAAAAAGAAAGAGTTGGTAAATTAGGTTCCATCAAATTAAGAACTTTTGCTGTTTGAAGGATGCCTTAAAGAGAATGAAAAACCAGTTTATAACTTGGAAGAAAGCATTTACAAATTACATATCTGATAAAGGAATTGTATCCTGAATAGATAAAGAACTTCGCAGAACTTAAGAAAAACTACCTAATTTGAATAATGGATACAAGGTTAGAACAGACACACTACTACCAAAGAAGTCATATGAGGGCAACAAACTATAGGAAAGTTACTCATTATTATACGTCATTAGGGAAAGTGAAAGGTAAAACCTCATTGAGTTACCACCGAACATCTATTACAATGCTTAAAATAAAAAAGACTGACAATACCATATATTTTTAAGGAGGC
>NW_005297473.1:0-643 GCF_000412655.1 Myotis brandtii
CCCCCAGTCTGTGGGGGAGGAGTTAGACTTAGGGTGACCTTGGACTTCAGATTGATTGGGGTGGGATCCCTGTCTTGACAGTTTTCCTGAACCCCAGCTTCCTTCTCTAAAATGGGCTGATAACACCAAGGCCATGGGGCTCTTGGGGGAAATTGACCTGCTGGTTGGAGCGTGTTCCTCCTGGGGCTGCAGTGAAGGCTGACAGGAGGCCCCAAGGGCGGGCGGCATTTCCTCCTGGGGCTGCAGTGGGGCCGCTGTGGACTCTGGGAAGCCTCCATCTGCCCCGTCTCCGTCTCCTGCCACAGAGGCCACGGCCGGCGCTGCTCTGGGCTTTCAGTGCTTTTTGGTTACAGAGCCACCTGTTAAATAAAGGTGCCCCTGGGAAGAGCCCGCCTGACCTGCTGCTTCTGGCAGTCGGGAGGGAGGGGAGCAGAGATTGGGTTTCACCGAAGTCTCTGTTTGACAGAGGAGGAAGCCAGGAGGCGGGAGGGGAAGTGCAGAGTCTGGTCACAGCGAGGCAGGGAAGGCCGCCAGCCTCCTGATTCCAGAGCTGAGCTCAGAGCTTGACCTGGGAGAAAGCTGTCCCCCTGCCCAGTTGTCCTAGGCCAGTGGTCGGCAAGCCCATTAGTCAACAGAGCCAAAT
>NW_005297474.1:0-643 GCF_000412655.1 Myotis brandtii
AAAGAAACAAGAGTGCAATTTTCCGTGGAGCCACACGGTGGCAGTGTGGAGCTGAAAGTGGGTTTGAAACAGCAATGACCTTGGGGTAGGCTGGGAAAGTCACCAGCCTCCCAGCTCGAAGGCCATAGGGACTTTCCCTAAAGTTCTAGAGTCTTGGTCTCTCATTTGACCCAGTTCTCCTGAGGTACCTGGACACATGCTTCTTTCCCTCAAAGCTCAGGGAGGGTGTATGTGGCAAGGAAGGGCAAAGAGCAAGCGGTGAAAGACTGAGTCTAGAAATTCCTGCCTGAAAGAGTGAGTGTTTAAGCGAGCCAGTGGGACCTCAAAACAAAAAACAAAACTATAAACCCAGATAAGATGGAGTTACTATAATGTGTTCGGTTTCGAGGCTGGGGGCTTGGTGTGGAAGGCCTCTTGAGAGCCCCCCCTGGACCCAGAAACCTGTCCTGATCCCAAGAGCAAAAACCCCACTGATGTTGGGCATAAAATACCTCCTCACCCTATTGGGTCTTGTTGGCCAATAAGGCAGTGTCCCGCATGGAATTCTGCTGAAGTTCTATGGTGGGCATTTGGGTCGTTGCTCCTTTAGAATAAGAATGTATTGAACTGAACAATAAAGATTTAATTTAAAAAAAGAAAGAAA
>NW_005297475.1:0-643 GCF_000412655.1 Myotis brandtii
AATGTGCAGCCAAGGTTGAGAACCACTGCTTTAAGACTTGCTAGACAGCAATTCAATGGACTTTATAATAGCCAAGCGGCCCTCATCGCAGTTTCCACCCACAATTTAGGTGACAACAGTTTCACGGAGAAGAGTCCAGGGTTCCCTAACATGGCTCTACACAGGAGCTCCCAGTCACCGAGACACGGGCGCTGGCGGAAGGGCCCCCTGCTCTGAACACAAGCACAGCTGCAGGAGCACAGCGCAGCCGCTGTAAACACAGAGGGCACAGGCTGTACAGCACCACCTCCCGTGCCCAAGCGCGATGAATTATACACAAACAACACACTGTGATTATGTGCTGAACGAAACTCCATGGAAATGACTGAGTCTTCATTGACGTAGGCTGAAGTACTGACTTTCTCAGGGTTATATCTGTGCTTTAAGATTAGGAGACAAAAGGCTGAAATCAAAGGGTAAGTTCTTCCTCTTAAATCAAAGGAGTTAGTGGAGCAGAGGTAAATGTGTGCCCCACCAACCACATGGGGCCTGCAGACGGCTTTCGCTCTGTTCCACATTGCTTTTAATTAGCAATCATTAGCCATATTTAAAAATTAAGACATTTCATTACAAAATCCAAACTTCCAATTTCTCTAAGAAAAAC
>NW_005297476.1:0-643 GCF_000412655.1 Myotis brandtii
TTCTGTACATAGTATTTTCTCCTCCACTCATTCTTTCTCTGTAAAGAACACCCAACTCAGAATTACCTGCTATTTTTTTTTAATCAGGAGCATTATGAACAGTAGGCTTTCCTTTTTCCTCCACTCAGAGTTAATATCCATATCCCCAAGATTCTTAAAGCTTCAATCAAAGAAAACTCACTTCTGCTGCTTAATAGGTTGGATGCACGTAACTAATAGGCCTATGCAAGCATTTTACTTAACATATATTAAATGTGTGTTGACCCATAGATATAACAAAATTTTAAGTTTATTAAAGTAATCAAACATCTCAACAAAGAATTAAGAAAATATCCAATAAACATACATCAAACTATACATTCATTTACCTCAATTTATTCATGAGGACTTGTCTGACTTTTATTAGCACAGTAAGACAATCCTGTGCTGTTACTAATATATATGAATTCGGCCAGAAGTGAATTCAAATTTTGCAACAACTGGTAAGGTGGCTGAAGTGAACAATCAGAACAGGCAATGACAAAAGGCAGCTGCAAAAACCACACTGGTGCATATCAAGTTTGGATGCATAGGAATATTTAATGAGCCAGGCCCTATGCTGGGTGCTCAAAACAATTACAAAATATTGAAATTCAGTGAAAAA
>NW_005297477.1:0-643 GCF_000412655.1 Myotis brandtii
TCTATAGGAGACATTCATACCTTAGTTAAGAGGGGGAGAGGGAGGAAAGGTAATTATAGTTGGAAAACAATGTCCCATCACGTGTTCTTAGATATGCCTTGCCCTCACAAAGGAAAGTGCCGCCACCACCCCCTAAAAATTAGTATCTTAACACATTGTATTCTTAGTTGATCTTTAAAAATGTCTAACACATTCCATCTCAGGGCCTTTTACACTTTCTATTCCCATAGTCCTTACTCAACAATCTTTTAAAATAATTATCTGTCTCTCTTTAGCCTTTTATCTTGTTTTTCAAATGTATAAGATATATAAATTCCTAACATTCTATTATATATTTATTGTTTATTTTCTGAATTTCCGACTGGATGTCAAAATCTATGAGGGTATATCTTGTCTGTTTTGTTCACTGTTGTTTCCTCATTAGCTAGTTTGGCACATAGTAGGTACCAATATGTACTTTTTGAGTGAGCGAATGAATGAATGATTCCCCTCCTAGAGGATGAGAACATTAAGGAAAGGAATTGTGTTCTTTTCACCTATATTTATCACAGGTTTGGTACACGACATTTAAAAAGTATTCAACAAATGAATGAACCAATGGATGCCCATAGAAATAATTTTCTTCTTGATTGCCTCCAAGTGT
>NW_005297478.1:0-643 GCF_000412655.1 Myotis brandtii
GTTGACTAATGAGTTTGCCGACCACTGCTATAGGCAAAAAAGGATATACGAAGGTTATATTCAAGTAAGTTGACCAGCCCTCAAACTTGCAAATTGGGTGACCCAACCCTGGGCAAGTAACTTACTTTTTCTAGCTTCAGGTCGCTCTTGTGTAAAATAGTCTGATAATAATAGTGCCTACAGCATAGTGCTGTCATAAGGGGTAATCTAGTTAATACATGCAAAGCACTTAGGACAATACCTGCCAAATAGTAAATGCTCAATGTGTGTTTATTATTGTTGTTGACATCTATAGGCTCTGGGGAAAAAAAACTTGCAGCATATAAACCTGTTTAACTTTATTTAATTCCGATTTTCTCTCATTAATTTTTTCGCTTAATGCATCGTGCCATTGGGCATTCTTCTATTTTTACTTAACATCTGAATTCTCATATAGATAGTGAGTAGGAGTGGAGGACAAAGAGACCACCATACGCGAGGTCAATGGGAGAATTTGTCCTGTAATTTGTTTTGAGCTTCAAGTTTTCTCTCAAGTGCCAACCCAGCGTAAAGCGCAGACTCTTCTGTACTGAATTTCATCAGAAAGAGTGAACATACCCTGTCCACATGCAATGTAAACCATTAAATTGTCTCCTGCTGTGAA
>NW_005297479.1:0-643 GCF_000412655.1 Myotis brandtii
TGAGGGAGAAGGAACCCAGTGCTGCAGTGAACCAAAAAAGAAGGCAAAATGCCTAAAACTGAGGTCCAAGGAGTCTACCAGGCTGTGCACTACATGTGGGGTGCCCCCCAGGCCCCTGGGAAACTGGCTCACACACGCCTGCCTTGTGTGGATTGTGTGTGAGCTTATTTTACCGCCCACCCAACTTGGTTCAGTGTCTGGTTGAGACAGTGAAGGAGCTGTAAGAGGAAGGAAACAGGTGACCCCTGACAAGGGAAAGCCCCCTGAATAACAGATAACTTGGGGAGGCCTTTGGACTTCTGCATGGCCTGGCATGAGCTTACCTGTATTTGGGGTGCACACAGGGCTCCTTCACATTTAGAATTGGGAGATGCACTGACCCCGGCCATCGTGACCCTGAGGCAAGGACTTCTGAACAGAACTCCCTCCCCTCGTATGTGACCATCTCCCCTTCTCAAGCCAGCCCAGAGCTGCTCTGAGGGGCCTGGCTCAGTCTCTCTCAGATGGACCAGGAACCTTGGGCTAACGTTTCTCTTAGCTCTGGATTCAGTTTCCCATGGCTTTTGGCCAAAGTCTTCATTTATGTGTGAGTTTGGAAAACACCCACTATTTTTTAAAAATATATATATTTTTATTGATTTCA
>NW_005297480.1:0-643 GCF_000412655.1 Myotis brandtii
CACCCGACAGGCCCTCAGTGGGGTCTGTTTCCAGAATGCAGTCCTTACCGCCTCTCCTACCTTGTTATACGTGCATTGCTCTCTACATCTTGCCAAGCAATCCAGACATATGAGTGCTGCCGTGTGACTTCATGCCTTTATCATCATTTCCTTTGGCTGTTACCCTTGTGTGTTAACTGCTATCTGCTTCTCCCTCCAGGACAGTCTCCGTATTGCTGGCAAAGATCTCCCTCATAAATATTGATCTGAACATGTCACAACCCAGCCTCCAAATCATAAGTAGATCCCCTGATCCCATAGGATGACATTCGAGTTCTTTAACATGACATATAATGCCCCACACAAGGGTCTCCAACCCACCTTTGCAGTCTGATTTCCCATTATTTTGCCAAAACTCCACACCTCCTGCTTTTCCACGAAGGTTCCATGCTCTTCCAGTTCTCTCTGTTTTCCTTCCTGCTATTACCTCTCCCTGAGAAACCCTTCTCTTCTAGCGAATCCTTCCCCCTCTCTCCTGTGAAAAGTTCCCCAAAGCTCCCAGTGGGAGTGGCTTTCTACTCTTCTAGCCTATTTGTCATGCATGTCTTCAGTACAGTGAGTGTTAGTGAGATCACAGAAGAGAGGGGCTGGGATATTTTTTTTT
>NW_005297481.1:0-643 GCF_000412655.1 Myotis brandtii
TTGGGTTATTATAAGGAATACGAAAGACTTCCATGACTCCTCCCTAATTAATTACAGGACTGTATTTCCGTATAATTTCTATATAATTAGTCATTCTCCAATCAGGAGCATTTATCAAGCCTGCTGTGTGCTGGGTACTGTGCTGGAACTGGGCGTTCAGATCTTTGCCACGGAGGACTCGGTGTAGTGGGGAATGGAGATGTGTGAGCCCCCGTGGTAGGGGCTGTAGAAGTAAGGGCCTGGGGTGCCAGGGGTGCTGTGGGGCCTGCCAGAGGCCAGGGAAGGTTCAAAGAAGTGCCATCTGAGTCAGGCATGCAACAAGCAGAGAGAAGAGGCAGGGGCTGCGTGTAGAAAGTCCGGGAGAAAAGGCCCTGGGGCACGAACGTGTGAGATGCATCTGGAAAGGTCCAGTCTGCGGTGGCAGAGAACGTGCTGCGGACAGTCGTGAGAAGGGCCAGGAAGGCAAGTTGGGACTGAGTGACGTGGCAAGGAGTTTGGACCTTCCTGCTTACCCTGTGGGTGGTGCACCCAGCATATTTTACTTTTTGCTATATATATATTTTTAAAGCATATGTATATATATGCATCAATATATATAATTGATTTCTAGAGAGAGAAGGAGAGAGAGAGAGAGAGAGAGAGA
>NW_005297482.1:0-643 GCF_000412655.1 Myotis brandtii
TGAAGACTATGACTGATAAACCTCCCAGAAAGAAACAATGACATTTAATTGTGTCCTGTTCTTCTTTTTGAGTCACCATGCACGGAAGGGCATTCAATAAATATCAGTAAATATCAGTTTTGCATAGTAGTTCAGAGACTGAGCTGTAGAGTCAGAGGGCCCTGGATTTAAAACCTAATTCTGTCACTCACTATAAGTGACCTTGGACACACGAAACTTAACCTCCGCCCATGTGCCTCTTTCCATATCTGCAAAATCAGGATCCTCATACCGACTTCAGAGGTTGCTATGAGCCTTAGGTGAGATGCATTTATTTCTCACAATGGAATATTATACAATTGTCAAATTAAGTGAATGATAGCCATACTTGGGGACACAAATAAATATTGGCATTACAATATTAAATTAAAAAGGAAATCCTAAAAGTAACACAGCATGATATCTTTTAATAAAGTCAAAAACAACTAAAATTAAAATAGCATTCCCTGTCAAAGGAAAGCAAGTGAAATCAAGACTATGGGTCCAGGAACATGATTACCTTAGGTGAGAAGAGCAGAGGATGGACTTGGGTTGGGGAAACCATACGGTAAGGCATCCCTTACAGCTATAGGCAGTTAGACAGACATGAGCAGAGCAAGGACCA
>NW_005297483.1:0-643 GCF_000412655.1 Myotis brandtii
CTGCAGGCTTTACCCTTGAGAAGCCACTGGTCTTGTCATAATCTGGGATACACATACCCTGACTCAGGTGTTAAGAGGATCGTTCAGGCCCTGGCAAGGTGCCTTGGTTAGTTGGAGTGTCCTCCCTACACCAAAAAAGGGGTGTGTACGGGAGGCAGACGATCCATGTCTCTCTCCCCCTTCCTCTCTCTCAAGCATATCCTCGGTGAGGGTTTTTTGGTTTTTTTTTAGAAGAGGGTCATTCAGGCTCGTGTGTGAAAAAAACAGACAATGGGATTCTGGATTAATTTTGAAGGTGGAGCAAACAGGATTTGCAGGTGGATTGGATATGAAATTTAGGAGAAAGAGTCTTATTCTGTCAAGTATAAGTACAAGGATGTCGACTTGAGTACTGGGGAGACAGCACCATTAGCCTCCCCATCCCGTCCACCCACAGTCCTGTTGACTCTACCTCTGAAATAGAGTCTGAATCTAGTCACTTCACTCATCTTTATCACCCCATAACGGCCCAAGCCGCCACAGGCTGTCACTAGGATGCTGTTCACACAAGAAGAAGAGAGTTTTTAAGTGACTGTGTCAAACCAGTATGGTGGTTCCTCAAAAAGTTAACATAGAACTACCATAGGTCTACACCCAAGAGAAA
>NW_005297484.1:0-643 GCF_000412655.1 Myotis brandtii
TATAGTTGACATTCAATATTATTTCATATTAGTTTCATGCATAAAACCACAGTGGATGGTGTGTGTGTCTTTAAATGAAATAATATGTGTAAAATCACTCAGCATAGCTTCTGGAACATTTCAATCACTCAATAGATGTTAAATCTAAATATGTTTATTTGTGTGGCTTTTCCAAGTAGATCTGAGTTCCTGGGAAGGTCCATGTCTTGTACATTTCTGCACATACACTTCGTGGTCCTCATGGCTCATGCGGTCCTACTCGAGGCACTCAACAACTGCTTTCTCACTTACCGATTGAAAATCAGAGGCAGCCCCGTTTTATGCCCATAGGAGGAAAGGAGAAAGCCTGACATTACAGCAATACACTGAGCTCTTTCCCCTAGGGTGTTAGCCTAACATGAATAAAAGCTTCATGTTGCACTATTACCTCTCCCCTTATTATGTTCATGGGTTTCATGCTAGATGTAAATGTCAGCACTCTGTCTCTATCTGCATTTTCATGGGATTTGTTGCCACTAAAGGAACACATGCTGGCAAGGGAAACCTTGTCCCGAGTGGCCTTCCCTCTCCAACCCTGCCCCAAAACCATCAGCAACCACAGAGCTATAGGAACCGGGTCAGGAGCGCTGTGACTGTTGTCATA
>NW_005297485.1:0-643 GCF_000412655.1 Myotis brandtii
GCCCCTGCTCACACTGCTTCAGCCACTCTGCCCTTCTACTTGAGCTCTCTAAGCTCACTCCTGCCTCAGGACCTTTGCACATCCTATTTCGTCTCATTACACTCTCCCCCCTGATCTTCCATCATCATTTTATTCAGGTCACTGCTCAGCTGTTACTCACTCAGAGAGGTCTCCCCTGACTACTCTTTCTAAAATAGCTACCCTCTCTGATACTCTCTTCGCCTTCATCTTTTTAAAATTCACTTATCACTGCTTGACATTATATTATGCATTTGTAAATGCTTGTGTTCTATCTACTGCTGCTTTCCCATGCCTAGCACAGAGCCTAGCATAGGGTCGGAGCTCCGTAGATGGGCAAGTCTGAAAGAGAAAACCCAGAAAGGGCAGAATCCACCTGCCAGGTCCTTCTCCCGGGCACACTCATCAGTGCAGCCATTCCTCCCTGTGGTGCCCAGGCAGGAGGCAGCTCCTGACCTGAGGTTCAGAGAGGCAGTTTAGCACTGAGCGTTGCTACAGGCCCCTTTTTACAGACGAGAGAAGCCCCAATGCCAACGTGGGTCTCTGTGTTCTTAACCTCTCCGCTCTGTTGCCTTTTGGCTCATGTACTTATCATAGCTTTTCTCTTCTAAGCCTCATCACAGTC
>NW_005297486.1:0-643 GCF_000412655.1 Myotis brandtii
CCACATGAAAGACACTTTCTCTGGGTGTTTATACAAGTTGTAATTAGGTTAGTTAGCTTCTTTTATGTACATACAGCTATTCCATCAACTTCCACCTCTTCTCTGACTTTTGGAGTTAAGATTTTATTTTCTCTTAATTGACCTTCATCTTAATTAGATTTCTGAAAGTCCAATCATGGAGTACATAGAAAATATTTATGCTTCCATTGTGTGGAACATCAAAGTGGTCTGCATTACAGATGGTTCCCCAGATCAAAGCCAGCCGCCTGGGCCCTTTTATTATTGGTGCAATTAGTCTGACATTGGTCCTTTTTGACTGTCCCCAAAGTGTAACTTAGGAGAGAAGAAAATACTGCTAATTTTCAAGAAAAGGCTTTTATGAAAATTTGAGCTTTTGCTAGTGATGAGTGAACCATAGAAGATTATGGACAGAACCTAGAGATTTAAAAAAAATACCTCATAATGGAAATCTAGTATAATGAGCTTAGTCAGACATACAGTAAATGTTTACTGAATGAGTACCTGGAAACTCACAGGTACACTCTGCCCTCTTAACATTTCTCCAAATTTTGCCAATGATGTTAGTTACAAATCAGGAAGTATATTCAAATATCAGTTTCCTTTGGAATCATCTTTTTACCAA
>NW_005297487.1:0-643 GCF_000412655.1 Myotis brandtii
AAGAATTCTAGAGGAAGAGAGAATAAGCACACACCCCATAGTTTTTGCACAGTTCTCGCCCCTATTTGAGGCAGCAACCCTGATTTAATACCATTCATGCAATAGGAAATGATTGTTTTATTATTCATTTTTTAAACCACAGCTTTTATTATTCTGACATTGCTTTATTATTCTGACATTGCCTTATTTTTAACTGGAGAAAAAGGGGGTGAGGAATGACATAAATGCCAATGTAGAGCTTTAGTGTCTTAAACAAATTGTTTGCAGATCATCGCTACATCAAAGCTCTCATAAACCTCAGAATTACAAAAGGCAAGATCAAACAACACTGGCTTACCTGTAAGATGCCTCACCTCCAAGAAAAAGCTTGAAATTTATGTAGTGACTTTTCAAAAAGCTTTCATATCAACCATGATATAATCAGTGTAATCTCTCCATTTACATAGTGGACAATTATCTAAGAAATGGCATTATCTAAGAAATCATATTTCTAAAATAGATCAAAGAACTCAAGGAATAAAAAAAAGTGTGATCTGAGTATTCATTTATTAAAATAACTACTATTAATTACCCACTACTTGAAAGGTAGTGTATTATACTCTGGGGGTATAAAAATGAATGAGGCATTAAATATCTCTCAAAA
>NW_005297488.1:0-643 GCF_000412655.1 Myotis brandtii
GACTTAGATATAAAATGGTAACAGACATCTTGAGGGCCTCAAAGTCCATCATTATTCACTTCAGCTGTTCAGAAGCCCAGCTATAATCTAGTTAATGTCCGAGGCCGTCGCCACAGGCATTTATTGCATTTCTGGAAAACTTCCCCATAACCCTACTTCAAATCCCTGCTGCGCCTGAAACTACCAACTGTTTCACTTTAACGGATATTAGTGATTTTAAAATTGCCTCTCTTAGAGAGGGAGTAATTGATAAAAATCCCAAAAGGCAGTGGCCAGGAAAAAAAACTGTCACGGGTAATAGCAGGGAATAAAACTGCCAATGAATTTTCTGATTGATGGAACTGAGATACAACTGAGGTTCAGTTTCAAAGGGTGCTGCTGACGGGATGGAAAAGATGACCAAGGCACAAGTACCCACATGTGTACACACATTAGGTGGGAAAACATTCAAAAGCAATTTCTGTGCTTTTTAAATCATAAATCATATGTTAGATAAATTAGTTTTTAGCAACAAGATTCCAACACCGTTGTGGGAGCAGTTATTTTCCATTTTCTTCTTTTCCCTTATCATTACGTATGACATTTTCAACAATTAAAATACGCTTACTTTCAACACTAGAGAAGGAAATGAGTGTCCAAGAAA
>NW_005297489.1:0-643 GCF_000412655.1 Myotis brandtii
GTATTATTTGTTTCAAAATGTGTACATCATTGAAAGTGACAAAGCAAGCTAAATGCATAAAGCAGGGGGTGTCCTCAAAAGCACAAAGGGGAGTACAGAATCAAAGGAAACCAGGGAAGAGGGCGAACGAGGGCATGTAAGGGCCCAGGTGGGAAACACACTTCATTTTTGCAGAATCAGCCTCCACTCTCTGCCTCACCTCCCACACACTGGCTGTTCTAGTGCTATAAGCAGACTCCCTGGGAGACTGGAAGTGCCAATACACAGCTAAAAATTTCTGCTAACTTACTATTAAGCATACCAAGAAAAGATCTGACTCAAGGAAACACCTTACTGAGTTTTCCAAAAAATAAAATGTATTTTTCAAAGCAAGCCACAAAGTATGGGGTGGCTAAGCTCAGAGAGTATTGCCCCAAAGGGACAAAACCTATAAATTTCATTTTTTAAATTGCTGAAGTGAGCACTTACCAGCTATTTGGGGAAACTCATGATTGTTATTTACAGATGAGCTAAATGGGTCTTGAACATGGGGACTCAGGAAGAGCCACAGGTAGTTTCCCTCTGTCTAGTCTACATGTCTCAGGAGGAGTGAGTGTTTTCTCCACACAAATGTGGACCTACCTGCAATCAGGCATGACCCAGG
>NW_005297490.1:0-643 GCF_000412655.1 Myotis brandtii
AAAGACCACACTGCATCCTTTCATCTGTGTGTCTGAGCAGAGAGCCCCTGAGTCAAGGGGATGGTTTGAGGTACTTCCCAAGGAGCCCGACTGGATCCTGAGCCAGCAGCTTGCTCTCCTCTGGAGGCTGACTCGGATCCTCCATGGTCATTGGGTCCCCTCTCACCACTTCCAGGAGGTCACCAGGATGAAAACCAAGAGAAGCTCTCTCAGAGCAAATTCTAAGAGAATTTCTGCTTCGTTTCACTTCTCATTCTGAATTGCTAGTAGATTTTTGCTTTGCGATGAGGCACATCCTTGCTTAGACTCTTTTAGACTGAACAGACCTGTGAGATGACCTTATCTGCCCCCTGTGACATCAGATTAAGGTGATTTATTCAAGGTCATAGAACACTTCACTCATGTGTTAAACAAATATCTATTGAGACTGTGTGGTCTGCAGTGTTTGTTTTGGTGGCAGAGCAAGACTAGAATCTAGTGTTCTTATTTCTTACCCAGTGTTCTTTCCTCTACGTCCTTTGCCTCTCCTACCTCCCCTGTCCCCAATGACATGTTGTATTACAGTTATGGGGTATTAATTCACAAGTGTGGATGTTACCTGTGTGTCTATATAATGGATGTGATGTATCTAAAAGAGAGACTC
>NW_005297491.1:0-643 GCF_000412655.1 Myotis brandtii
CAGTCAGAGCCGACGGGGGCCCGGCAGCCTGGGCGTCGCTCTGAGAGCTGCTGCTTTCAAACTATAAAGAGAGACTTGGGATTTCAACAGAGGCCGCCAGCCATTTAAATCTCTGGCTGTTACAGAGAAAGCTGGCTGACCTCTGATCTAGGAGTTGAGTTCCCTTCATAATCTTTGCACAGCTGTTTCGGAACTTTGGAGACGTCTGTTTCACTACAGACGATCTTTCCCAAGCTGATTAGCTGCTCATTAGAAAGGGGCGGAAGCCAGAAGAGGAGGCGGCAGAGGCTGCACAGGGGCCGACCGAGAAACTTAGTAACGTGGGCACCAGGTTCCCATTGGAAGCTGAGAGCCAGGGAGCAGCAGGTGGGCGGGGAAAGACAGGTCTTTCTGTCACCGTCTCTGTTTCTGACCTGGCCGAGAAAATGGACAAGCACAGAGTGTGGAGCTGGAGAAAGGGTGTTGGAGGGATTTTTTGGCCTGTGCCACCTTTTGTGTGGCACTACCCCCCGCTCTATGCTGGCAGCTGTAGTCTCTACCCCAGCTTCCCCACATCGAGCACAGGTAACACACCTTGGGAATCAGGAAGTCACAAAAAGTGATGATAGTGGGAACAGCACAGACACAAGAGCAGAAAGCAAGC
>NW_005297492.1:0-643 GCF_000412655.1 Myotis brandtii
ACTACAAAGCTATTTTTGCAAAGCGAATTGGAATCCTCAGCTCTTGCTTTCGAACGACAAGCCATTCATCAGCGGCCGTAAGCAGGGAGCTGAGGATGTCTTACCTTCCATTGTCCCCGTGCGATAAACACAGCGCGGCTTAGCGAGTCTCTCCGGCTCCCTGCACACTCCTCTATGAAACCACCCACACAGCCCGGTTCCAGACAAGCAGGCAATCCCACCGCCCTTCGGGAAGATCCCCGTTCGCAGCCCATATTTATTACCCACTCTCTTCTGTCAGTCAACAAGCATGCATTCGGCTTCTGTGCAAGCTCAGCGCCCTAGTGGGTAGTGAGTGGAGACACCCAACCTATTTAGCCCTCACTGGGTGCCCAGCCCCCAAAGGCGTACGCTCCACCTGAAAGCGGTGGCCTCACGCCAGAGCCCACGACAGTGGAGAGCGTGTTCTATGCTTGGGTGGCACTGTCCTTGGGCATTCCGAGACAGACCAGGGGGAGGGGGGACGGGGGATGGGCGACTGCGTAGGAGAGAAGGGGAGGAGGTACGTTTCAGGTAAGAGGACCATACCTGTGTCTGGATGTTTTTCTTTGTGTGTGTGTTTTTTTAAAAGATAAGTGTTCTTTTATTTTTTAAAATATATTTT
>NW_005297493.1:0-643 GCF_000412655.1 Myotis brandtii
TGTGTGTGTGTACACATAGAATGGGAGAGAGAAAGAGAGGCTGAGAGACGAAAGTAAAAGGGAAACAAGAGTGACATGTTATAACAAAGAAACATGTTTTCTCTTTAAAACATTGGTTGGGCCCAAAGGCAATTAGGGTAGGAGACAACAAAGGGAATTTTTAATATGAGCTTGTATGTATGTGTGTGGTGAGAGGGGAGGAAGGACCTCTGGCCAACTTCTGCCTCATCAGGCTGCTTAAGCCCTCTCCATATATAGACTGAGCATCAGAGCTTAAATGCATCTAAAGAGCAATAATTAGTGCCGCTGTGTGCTTGGGGGGACAAGGAAAAGGTAGAATACAGCGATGGAATTAAGGACTGAGGTCATGTCAGCATGACCAATTTCTTCTTCGCTTTCTTTCCTTTAGAGCTAAATTGTCCAGTTGGAAAAGAAACTCGTAACCAGAATCTCCTCATCACCAAATATTATGTTTTAATTGCTAGGCATGCCAGATTGAAATAGATATCGCTAAATCTGCTTGTTGAAAGCATATAAAAAGCAGGCTTTCAAAAGAAATTAAGGCCTATATAGGTTTTTTCCTGACATATTTTATTTGAGAAAGTATTGAAAAACAGCAATTTCTCTCTTACTGAGTTGATGA
>NW_005297494.1:0-643 GCF_000412655.1 Myotis brandtii
ATATCAAGCCTAAACTTCTTTGATATATGTCTTACACAACATTCCTCAGTCTTGCCCACATCTTATTTTTCTCAGTAGTAACTTTCCAAATAGACCAGACAGACTTATTTAGTGTTCCTAGAAGAATCCTTTTCATTCTCAATTCCAGGTCTTTGAACACAGTTTCCTCACTAAAATTCCCATTCATACTTTTCTATTCAGTGGCCTATATCCATCCTTCAATTGTCAGTTCTTTGCAGAAGCTTTATTGATTAGCTCAGTTCAGTTCAGCATACGCCCACTAATATAGAGCATTATACTAGTATATACACATATATATTTGTTTATTTGTTAATCTCATACCCTCAGAATTTTAGGGAGGTTACTCAGGCACATTTCTGCTGTATTGCTATTGTGCTAACACTGTGCTGGGCACAGAGGCGATCAAAAGCTGCACAACTGATGAATGAATTTAAATGCACTGCTGCTAATAGTGTAAGCTGCTGTTTTCTTATTGAATAATTTGCTTTTGAGCCTAATGGAGCCGTTGGTTAAGTATAATCATTCGAAATGCTCAGTAACCCCTCAAAAAGTTTTCAGAATGAAAACATTAATATTTAATGGTATATTTTCAGGAACACCTAGTGTTGTGTGTTTTTCTTCC
>NW_005297495.1:0-643 GCF_000412655.1 Myotis brandtii
TTTTTTTTTTCAAAATCAGTAGTTCTTGGTTCCTTTTTGTTCAATATTTCAAGAACTATTCCCTTGATTTCTCTCTCTCCTCTGGCATTTTATTATCAAAAAGAAAAAAAGAAACGCAAAACCAGGTGGCACTCTCAACACTTTGCTTGGAAATCTTAGATATACTATATCAAAGTTCATTACTTATAACTTCTCTTTTCAACACAACCGCAGGAGACAATTTTGCTAAGTTTCTGTCATTACACAATGAGGATTTTTCCTTCCTCAGTTTCCAATAACATGTTCTTCACTTCCTTCCGAATCCTCAACAGCCGTGTCCTTAAAGTACAGATTTCTAGTAATGTCTGTTCAGGGCATTTTGAACTTCCTCCTACATGCTTTTCAAAACTCTTCCACCACTGCATATTCACTGGTTGTACAACTGTTCTCACTTCCTCAGGTATTTAGGATAGCCTGATCATATTTCCAGGTACTAAAATCTGTATTATCTACTGTAACATAACAAATTAGTACACATTTTGCAGCTTAAAAAAGCATACATATTCCCCACAACTATTGCCTTAGTTTCAGCCCTTATTCAATTCATGCCTGGCTTATAATAACCTTGCAATAACCTTAAATAGAGAGGAAAAATTGAGATTCA
>NW_005297496.1:0-643 GCF_000412655.1 Myotis brandtii
GGCTCCACCCTCTTCCAAGAATCAAGGTCGGGGTGGATGGATAAACGGGAAATGGCCTTCTTCCTAGCACCTCAATGTCACCAGCCCCAAGACGGATGTGCCTGAGGCCAGTTCCCTTCCAGCTCAACCCGGGACACCACCTCCACGTGCCACTCGGAGTGGGTTCCTACCCATGGTGTCCACGATGAGATCGAGCTGTCCGTTATACACGGTCACGTTGACCCCGGCTTCCAGCAACTCGTCCACCACGCTGATGGCTGGCTTCATGAAGTCCCCCTCCATGTTCAGGAAGACGTTGTTAGCCTGGCCTGCACATGAGGAAGGAGAAAGAGGGAGCAGCTTGGAATCCACCAGAATAAGAGGTAGCTTCCAGCCCAGAGCATTCTGGGCCCTGGCACCCAAATGTACCTAAGCCTGTGCAGCACCCAACAGACTGAACACACAGATGCCTCACCCACAGGGACCAACCGGCCTGCGTCTCCATGCCCTGAGCTGGTTGTGCAGAAGGCAAGCATAAATAGCACACATACTCTGCTCTCTCAAGTGTGGTGATGACAGTGATGGCATTTTTGTTTGTTTACTAATCCTCACTCAAGGGTATTTATTCCATTGATTTTCAGAGAGAGCGGGAGGGAGGGGGAAA
>NW_005297497.1:0-643 GCF_000412655.1 Myotis brandtii
CAGCCTCCCCTCCACGTGCCAACACTCCTCCCGGTTTGTTCCCCAAGTTCTTGAGGGGGAATCCGATTAGCAAGTGCCTAAGCCCACATGCTCCAGGAGACAGCACCACCGAGACAAAAGCTTCTGTGTTCTCGGGCAGTGCAACCTCAGGAAGCAGGAGTGAGGGGAAGGGGAGTGAGCAGAACATGAGGGAATGAGCCACAGCTCCCAACAGGCTGATCCCTTTCTGGGCACAGCAGGTGATCGTCAGAGAGGGTCGTATGGAACCACAGCGAGTTCTGAATGGGCTAACAGTCAGCTGGTGAATTCCCTGAGACCTGAAGAACTGGCTCTTGAGAGCCAGTCTGAGTCGCTGTGCTGTGCATCTGCACAGTAAATCAATCAGTTAACAAAGGGAGAGCTTAGCACACCAGGAAGAGAGCTTGAAATACTAGTAAAGTGAAACTTACAGATCTTTCCTTTCCTTCTTCAATAGGACCTTCCCTTCAGTTCCAAACAGCCCCATCCTTCTGTGCACCATGCCTCAGAGAAAGGACGCGATGTGGGGGGAGGAAATCGTTGTGCGTTCTCTTCCTGGATTTCATGTTCTAAAATAATGCTATTGAGGGAACAGAAAGTGCTTTTGGACATTGAGACCCAAATG
>NW_005297498.1:0-643 GCF_000412655.1 Myotis brandtii
CTCTGTAGGAGCTGCACTGACTTCTCAGCTGGCTCTAGGGCAATCCATCCCACTAGAACACCCAGTCTGCTTCTTAGTGTGACAGCGGCCCTGGCATGCCAGCACTGTCATGATAATCACTTACAGCCGAGGTTGCTGCATTCTCAGCCCTTTTAATTTGACTGTATACAAGTATAAATATGCCCATAGGCAAGGGAAATATGTTCAATTATCTTATTGCATTATTTTACAATGTACATCATGCCTCCCCAGGCACTGAAAATAGACCACGTAAAACACACATAAAGATAACTCATGTGATCATCAAACAAAGACCAAACCCAAAATATGCCTTTGGTCTGTGGTTAAATAGGTTTGGGTAGAAGTTTATTGTCTTTTGCATCTTATGCCTGTTTCTTTTGTATTTAAATTAATTACACATGGAAATATTTCTATAATGAGATATGGCAATGATTTCCTAAAAACAAAGCTCAGTGGAAAAAACTACATTTATTAGGGTAGATATCTGATGCAAAATTATGACACCTTTCATTTAGTTCTTACCCTGAAATCTAACAAAAACAAAACATTGCATGTGGTAATTCTCACTGTCTTGTTTTCTCTTGTGGAAGAAACGAAGGAAGGAAGGAAGGAAGGAAGGAAG
>NW_005297499.1:0-643 GCF_000412655.1 Myotis brandtii
CGTCTTCGCCTAGGTTCTCCAAAAAGCAGAGCCTGTGACAAGGGTTTTGTGTTCTGGTAGTTTATTTTTTATACAAACAAGGAAAAGGAGCAGGGACTAGAGAGAAAGGAATGTGGGAAGCCACCCCAAGAATGTTATCTGGTTGATTTACTCTGTGAGCAATGGGGGTTCTAACCAGTGAGGGCAGCTGTGAGGAGCTGTACAGGAACCACCCCAGAATTATCTGAGACTCTATGGGAATATTTTCCCCTGGATTCTTTCCTTCTTGAAAGAATCAAGCGTTGGCCTGTAGGGTATTGACACTATAACTCTTCCAGGGCAGCAAAGCCTACAAATAATGAGCCTAGAAGGTGACTCTTGTGGCTGCAGCAGAGGAGCCTTGGGACACAATGCATAGGAGACATGCACGGGGCACTGAAGCCATCAGTCACACCTGAAGTAAAATGGTAGGCGACATGAAATAGGGCACAAGAGTTGTCTTACACTGTTTTCCTTTCTATTCTGTGATAGACTTCAAAGACCTCTTATTAATATTCCTATATTTAATCAGCATTTTTGCAGCTTTATTGGGGTATAATTAATATGCACAAAACTGCTCATATTTTAGAAAAACTGCTCATATTAAATGTATACAATTTGATGA
>NW_005297500.1:0-643 GCF_000412655.1 Myotis brandtii
TAAGGTATATAACAGTGGGGTGTCAAAGCAACTCTGAATGGCCAGGAGCAGGGGTGATACAAAAGTTCTCATAAAATTAGGGCCGGAATAAGCACCTGAATGATTAAATCCAACCTGCTTTAATTTTACTTATTTTCTTACAGGCTTGCATAATTGAGTTCAATTTCAAAGTCTGAGGAAAGAACACTTAGTTTACCTAAATTATAGCACAACTTGCAGCTTTTAAGAATCTAGAAAGAGGCTACAGGCCTTGCAACTTCTCTACTGGAATGGATTGACATTCCAACCAGATTATACAACATAATGGAGAAATAATTGCTCAAAAGAAAAGTAAGGTGTTGTATGGAAGGAAAAATGAATGTGGAGGCCAAGTGCCCATTCACAGGTCTACTTGGGGAATGGACACGGGCACCCAGGGTATACAGAGAAGCACCCAATGTCTGCATAGGAGGATACATGCAGCTTCAGGACATGGCAAGGGTCAGTGGGAACCCTGAGGGACAAATTGCTGCATTCGTCACCTCCAGCTCTATCATCTGGGTGTGATCATGGCACAATTCCTGACCTAGGCCTTTGCAGCCTTTTCCCAGCTGTAAATAAGGTGATTATAACCCTCAGATTTCCTTTTATATTAGAACTTACT
>NW_005297501.1:0-643 GCF_000412655.1 Myotis brandtii
AAAAAAAAAAAAAAGGAGTTTATTTCTATCTATGAAGAAGGAGCCCAGAGCTGGTGTGGTATCAAAGACTTTGCCTCCTTTTATGATGTCACTCTGACATCCTAAGCTGTGACTTTTACTTTAGGATTCAATACAGCTGCTCCTGCTCCAGCCATCACATCTTCATTCCATCTGGAAGAAGAAGGGCATGCTCTTTCTCACGAAGGACATTCCTTGGATGTTGCACACAATACTTAAGTGTCCATCCTATTGGCCAGGACATAGTTACCTGGCCTTAGCTAGGTAGTTACGCGGCCATACGAAAGGGTAGGAAATGTGGTCTTTACATCAAGGGGCCAAATTCCAGCTAAAAATCAGCATTTCTAGGACTCAAGACAAAGGAAAGATCAGATATTGGGATGAACAACCGACCCTGCCTTACCAGGATCTTAAGATCATTTCCAAAGCCACATAGTGTTTGGATTAGGTCCACACGTTTTAAGATCAATGCTTCTGAGCCCCTTTATATATCACAGGAGGTTTGGGGTCATGCTGGCTCTCTTAAGCATTCCTCCAAGAGGAGCCAGAGCTAGTCATTCTAGATGTTATTCAATTAATTATGATTTACTGATTTAATGAGGGCTGATGTGGAATGCAGATATAA
>NW_005297502.1:0-643 GCF_000412655.1 Myotis brandtii
CCAAACAGCTAATATCATACTTAATGGTGAGGAAAAACTCAAAGCTTTCTCACTAAGATAAAATGCAAGGCAAAATTATTCCCTCTGACCAGTCTTCTCAACATTATACTAGAACATTGGGAAGGAAGACACAAAACTTTGATTCCTTTTACAGAGAACATGATCATCTAAGTAGAAAAATCCAAAAGATATGATAAAAATTTTCTGGAACTAATAAGTAATTATAGCAGAAGTTACGGAACAAAAGCCAATTGTTGTCCTATATATCAGCAATGAACAAGAGAAATTTGAAATTAAAAACACAATATAATTTACATTAGCATCCCCACAAAAGAAATGATTAGGTATAAATCTAACTAAATATACAAAATCCATATAAAGAAAACTACAAAACTCCAATATAAGGAATCAAAGAATTAAATAAATGGAGAGTCAATGCTCATGCGTAGGAAGACTCAATATTGTCAAGATGTCAGTTCTTCACAACTTGATCTACAAATTCAAGGAAATCTCAATAGAAATCCCAGCAGGTTATTTTGTGGATATCAATAAACTGATTCTAAAGATTATATGAAGAGGCAAAAGACCAAGAAAAGCCAACGAAATATTAAAAGAGAATAATAAAGTTGGAGGACTGACATTA
>NW_005297503.1:0-643 GCF_000412655.1 Myotis brandtii
CCATGCATGTGTGTACATTGGTATGTGTACATATACGTATGTGCATGTATTCACACATGTACATTGTCCTGTATGCATGTGCACATGCGTTGCATTGTGTATGCATGTGTGTTTGATCATGTGTGCATATTGTGTGTGTGTGCATGTGTATCTCTGAGACCAGGCTTCACAGAAAACTCGGAGTGACAGCTGGAGCAGACCCTGGAGTGGGGGTTTTCTGTGTCTGCTTCAGAGTCTGGTTAAGAACTAAAACACCACAGAAAGCGATCCTCCAGATCCCCCGCCCAAACCAGGGAAGCCGCTGCCCTGAAGTCGCATGATCCCACATGCCCACAGCCGTCTCCTTTTCCACAGATGAAGGTGTCCGTGAGGACGGCACATCACTGCCTGGTCTAACATTTCTCCATCGTGGTTTCATGCGGTCCACGTCCTCAGCACCTCCCCCCTCTCCCTCCTCCGAATGGTTCCAAGATCTTCCTGGTTGATCCAGGTAGATCTGCTGTGTCCTGATTAACTGCTGGATGTGATTCCATGGTGTGGCCACACCACAGTACGTTTCTCCGTTTCTCTCTCTCTTTTTTATATTTTTATTGATTTCAGAGAGGGAAGGAGTGGGCTAGAGAGATAGAAACATCAATGATGA
>NW_005297504.1:0-643 GCF_000412655.1 Myotis brandtii
ATCTATCTATCATCTATCATATATGTATTTAGGTCAGTTTTCATAAGCTAACTGTGTTTCTCTTATCACTCCATTGTATCATACGTTATCGAGTACACCCACAGAGAAAGTCACCCTTCTATATAGGAACCCTGCTCCAAATATTTAACAGTTTATACAAAGGTAGGCTCCTGGGAAGTGTCTTATCGGGTCCCAAACTTGTTCAGTTTTTATTATTGCTGTAGTCTAGGCCTTGTTATCCTTAGCATCAAGTCTCAGAAATCACTGCTGTTATCCAGCATGTTGACAGAAAGGGTATGTGGGTGTTCTAGGAAAAAAAGAATCAGGAGACAGGAAAATTGGATAGTAACTGAACTCTACTTTTTCTGAATCTTTTCAACTAACTTTTATTCTATAAAATCTACTGGCATTCTGCAGAGCAAAAACCTGTCTCTAAAGTTCCTTTCCTGAGCCGCAGGACTGTGATCTGGTGACTTGTCCACATAAATGTGATGGTTCAGGAGCTGCCCCATCGCAGTCAGTATGAGGCCGACACTATTTGTTTAAAATAACATGTTCTGTTTAAATTGATTTTATGAGGAAATAAATCAGAAATACAAAGAAAATATTAAGCCCTGGCCAGGTAGCTCAGTTGGTTAGAGCA
>NW_005297505.1:0-643 GCF_000412655.1 Myotis brandtii
CCCAGCCTCCAGAACCGTGAGAAATAACTTTCTGTTGTTGAAGCCGCCCGGTGTTCGGTGTTCTGTTATGGCAGCCTGAGCTGGTAGTGGTTCCAGGTGCCATTAGGATGTGATATCTTTGGGGGTCATTATCCAGCCCACTGCTCACCTCAAGCCCAGGATCCTCCCTGGGGGTACAGTGGCTTTCCAGTGTTTGCTTGCTTTTTGTGTTCTGTTTGGAGACTTGGAGCAAGTCTCTGTTCTTTGTGATCCAAAGTCCAGCTGACCCAAAAGACTTCTACAAATTTATACAATGTGTTAGAGGAGACCAGTTGTCCTAAATCTCACCTCTCCTCTAAAGCAAAATTCCAGTATTTCATTCCTCCATGACACACATTGCCCTCAGCCTATATTTTTCTTTTAAAATGAGCATACCCCTGGGAAAGATAACAGATTAAGCCTATGTCCGTCAGAGTCCAGTCAGGAAATGGAACTCAATAGAGAGGATTTAATTCAGAGAATTTGTTACGGAGGTGTCTGAAGGGCAGAAAGTGCAACCAGAGGAAGACAAGGTAACCCAGAAATGAATGAATTTACGAGGAGGTGGTCCCACCGGAGTCCCTGGTGGGAGCTGGATCCTTGGAGGAGGGGCTGTCTGAGGGGC
>NW_005297506.1:0-643 GCF_000412655.1 Myotis brandtii
AAAAAAATATATATGTATTTGTTGTTTAAGAAAATTTTACCAGTTTGGATAGAGTGAGTACATAAATCACCTATCAGTAGATTTAATTTATAAACATAAATCCCATATTCAACAGTCATTTTCTAAACCAAAATCTATTGCTGTGCATTTCTTCTCAGTGGGTTTTGCAAAAAAGCTTCCAATTCACATCTCTTTCTTTACACCACCAGCACATCTTGGCTAATCACTTTGACAGTGGCACACGATGCACAGCTCCAGTGTGTGTTTGAAAATAACTAATGTTATATTAACACCGCATTTATTCATTGTGGATGAGATAAAACTGGAAGTGATTTGGATATGCTGTCACAGACCTTGACAGATGAAATGGATGGAAGCTTCTCTCCTCTCTTGCTTTGCCTTTATTCCTGGGGAAGAAACATGTGTTGAAGTTTTCAGGATTGAATGGCCTTTACAACCTTGTGTGGTCAACAGTGTTGGAAATGACACCTAAACTGAAAGTGAACCACATACAAATGGTATAAAGTTTACAGATTGTCATCTTCTCAAGATACTTGAAACACCCCAATGTTCAATTATTAGTAATTTCTGTATTATCACAATAAAGCATAAAAGTAACATTTTCTTCAACTTACAAATCAAA
>NW_005297507.1:0-644 GCF_000412655.1 Myotis brandtii
GGCATTGTAATAAACCAACTGTAACCAAATGTTATTTTTCCCGTGCTGGGCCCCATTAGTGTGAATAGGTAGGATGTTTGCACTATTAAGTTTGATAGAACCTTACATAGTTAGAATAATTTGTAGTAATATTAATAATACTACAGGGTACAAGTAGGATATGGCTTGGTAAGAGGGAAGTGATCGCTACTATATCTGAAATGACTAGTGTAGTGACAAAATTAAACAACACTTGAAGTTATTGTCTGTATATATTTCTAAAGCGTAATGTTTTGGTGAATTAATTGGAATAGTTGTGGCCTTTTGCACAACATCTTGAGATGCAAAATGAAAATCCCATATTACTATGGCCCAAAGTGCTTGTGGCCCTTGCCGGTCATTATTGACTGGTTCGCACACTCAGCTTTGTTTATTGAACCTCTCCTAGGGACCATGGGTTAGTAGTGAATAATATATCCCATAGGAGCAGTTGTTCTGGTCATAGATTAATCCCTGTTTTGGACATGCAAAATATTACAGAGATCCAGAAAACACCTTTTCTGAAAGAGGAAGAGGTGCAGAATTCATGGAAGTATACATAAGTCTCTCTATTGCTTTTGACTTCTGTTAGCTTAGTATTCTGGGGGACAGACATTCAGCTTGTA
>NW_005297508.1:0-644 GCF_000412655.1 Myotis brandtii
CTCTCAGGCTCTCTGCTCTATGCTAACTCCTCATAATTCTAAAGTGAAAATGACAGATAATAGCTTAAGAATTTGGGAGAGTACATTTATAAGGAATTAAGATCTTAAATTAGAAAAATATAAAAATAACTATGGAACTTCTTTTTGGATAGAAGATGATATTTTCATAAAAGTCAAAGTTTCCACGGTGCCTTTAAGTAGCCCTTTGAGAGTAAAATGTCAATACTTTTTAATAACTAGTTTTGGATTTGAATTTTTGGTTTGAGAATTCTACCAGTCTTCCAACTCCAACTAAATGATATAAAAGAAAAAAACCTACTCATGAAAGCAAAGTCATTAACAAAAATTCTGTCAGTGGACTGTTTGGATACTTTAAATTGTAAGGCTCTCCTCACCCCCCAAAAAAAATTTCATGTGATTTACATGCAGTTCTACCCAAAGAGAATAGATGCCCTATTATACTACTCTGTGATTTTTTAAAAAAGCCTTGCCTTTTATATATTCTCTCATAAATCTACCAGAAAATCAAAATAGTATCTTCTGTTGCCTACCTTAAAGGTTTAAGAACTGTTTTAAAGAGTGCTTAAAAACGAATATAATACCTCAGGAATTATCCTATATAATAAAACCCTAATATGCAAATC
>NW_005297509.1:0-644 GCF_000412655.1 Myotis brandtii
CCTGCATTCAAGCAGCAACCCTCAGCACTGGGAAGACAAATGGAAGCTGAGTTCATGCTCACAGGTGGCCCAGACTCCATTCCATTCAAGTAGGCACTCTACCCCCCAGAGCTGAGGAGCCATGCTATTCATGCTCTCCTCTGCCCTCTGGGGCGGATCTTTTAGCCAGCACACTGCCCTCCGATCACCCAGAGGGACTGCTGCCCTAGTGCCCAGACTTAGTCAATATCTGCTTCATCATTGGATTGCTCCAGTGGACAACCCCCTCCACACACACTCACACAACCTGAGGTCCTCAAAGATCCAGCTGCAGAGGATGGGATAGTGATGAGGGTCGGGAGGTCCTGGCGGGAGCGGGAAGAACCTTCGTCCTCCATTCTCCTCACCTGTGAGACTGAATAAGCCAGCTCAAGATTCCCCGCCAGCCAGGGCAAAAGTGAATCAACCTCATACATTAAGCAGCACCAAACTAATGCATGTCAAATCAAGGAACACCATAGAGCCAGCTACAGGTCACAAGTAAAAAGAGAAGTCATCTGAAGACAATAAACAGGAAAAATAAAAATAGTCAAATTCAACTTGAATAACTTCATTATAGACATGTGATGGGTGTCATCTCATTCCCTTCAATGCAAGAAAACATA
>NW_005297510.1:0-644 GCF_000412655.1 Myotis brandtii
AAAAAAAGTATAATTACTGTTTTTCCTGTAAAAGATGTGCATTCACAGCTTGTTAATGTTTGAACTGAGAAAATTTAAAATTAGCCAGATACCATCCCAGCCAACCAACCAAGAATCCAGGATAAGTGGGCATCATCTTAATGAGTTACTTACGAATGGACAGGATCATTATGTTCACTGGTGAGCTAAAGAGAATGGTAAGACCTCTGTCTTCTGTCTTTATCAGTTCAAGTCAGAAAGCCATATATCAAAAGTCAAGAGTGACTTCAAATATTTCCCTATCAAAGAATGACTTTGGAGCACAGAGCGAATTGACTTGATACCAAATTCCTATCTGTAACCTTCTATTTAAATAGGTCTCACTGTGACAGCGATGACAACAAATATCAATAATTTGTTCTTTCTAATATCATTTCTTTGTATTTATTATATTTCTCTTCTTTGGTCTTTCTCCCCTTTGCCCAAGCAGTTCTGCAGCGCACATGCACTTTTTCTTTGCTCTTTATCACACAGTCACTGTGATAAACACATACCAAGTATCTCCAGTGGAAGTAACACTTTACTGAACACTACAAACACATAACTCAAAGTAGAGAGGATTTCACCCTTGACTTTGAGGAACTTAGCTATAACTAAAGATCCCA
>NW_005297511.1:0-644 GCF_000412655.1 Myotis brandtii
CTCTGGTGTGAAAGCCTTCCCTGTGCCCCCCAAGTTGTCAGTCAAGTCTACCCAATTAGTGAATTCGCCTCCTGTGTGTGGATGCTTTATACAAACTAACAGAGTCGGGGAAGCCTCCATCCAACTTGATGCAGGGTGAGGCAGAGACCACAGGAGAATGTGGGGGTCAGAGAGCAAGCCCCCCGGAATTAGCAAAAATGGTGGGAGAGACTGACTTTCCCAGACCACGGGTCTGGCAGGGACTGACGGCAAAGAGGCAAGAGGCACCAGATGGCATGTGTGTCGCGACACATTTAATGACTGAAGGGAACAGGGGAACTCATAATGTTGACGCTTGCTGACTGTGTGAGGAAGAGTGATGTGCACTTTATGCAAATTATCTCCTTGAACCCTCACACCTGCCCTTGGAGTCAGGTAGCTCTACCTCCTGCTGCCCAGGAGGAAACCGTGGCTCCAAATGGCTGAGTAATTTGCCCAAAGTAAGTGACAAAGCCATAGCTAGCTGCCAGGGCTGTCTGACGCTACAGCCTCCGCTTTCAGCACTGCACGCGGGTCCCCTCCGCGAGCTCTCACAGCTCTGGTCCACATGGAACCATTAGGGGTCGTAACCTCCCTGCGGTCATCTTCCCTGAGATGTAGGAGCC
>NW_005297512.1:0-644 GCF_000412655.1 Myotis brandtii
CTCTATCCACTGAGCCAAACCAGCTAGGGCTTCTGTCTCCCTTTCAATAGCTACCTGCTTCCAGTCTCTTCTCCCTGGTGTTGCTATTCACCATTTGTTCAATAGTTCAGTGACTATTCTTTTTATGAAGCAATTGTTTTGTTCCATACCCATATGTTGTTATAGCAGGAGATACAGACATTAATTAGACATGGAGCTAAGCATCCAATCGGAGACAAGATATGTAGCTCATTTCCATTCAGTGTGACGAGTGTCACGAACGGGGTTAACACAGGTGCTGTAGGAGCATGGTGTCCTATGACACTTGGACAATCCCTCACAAAACCAGTGGAATTAAGTGAATAAAGGGGAAGATTGGGAGGAGTTGGCGTTCAGGCAGTGGGCACAGCATGATCCCAGGCACAGAAATGGGGAAGTTTGATGTATGTGGGGAACACTAATTTGTAACTTAAAGTATAAGCTGGAGAGTGGATCTCCATTTCCCTCAGGACAAAGCCCAAGCTTCTTAGCTCTGCTTATGATGTTACTCATGATCTGGCCCTAGACTCATCTCTCACCTCTTCCCCCATCCCCCTCTGCCCCCCAATGTACAGATTTACCTGTAGTGGCAGCACAATGCCAGGCACAGAATAAGCATTCAATCT
>NW_005297513.1:0-644 GCF_000412655.1 Myotis brandtii
AAAAAAAAATGGTGGTGGCAGTTCCAAGGAGATAGAAGATTTATCGAACTGAAAAACAAACAGTCATATAATTATACCCAATATTATACCATTATTCAGAGAATTGTCTGAGCCAGACTCAACTTTGACCCTTTAGGAACTTAGACAGACTCTCATTGGGCCAACATAAGGTATTTTCCTACCTCAGACATCCTAATAAGGTTATTTTTCTTGGTGTACATTTTATTCAAGGTCAAGATATCAATCCTATGCTCCATTTACAATGGGGAGAAGCCCAGAGGCCCAGACTAATTTGTTAATGACATTTTCTTTAAATAAGCTCTCTTCATAAGTCCATAATACATTCAACAGGAAAAGGAATGAAATAAACTCCTCTGACAACACCGAGGGTTGCTAGAGAACCAACTCATTACTCTGAAATTTGATCATTTCAAAAAATAATAAGGCCTGCATGTATACTAATATATTTCAAAGCAATGAAAATACCCTTCGAGGAAGAAAGTCCTTCTATCTAAAAGAATTCCAGCTAAGAAATTCAGAAGAAATTAGATAATTTTTAAATCATCCTTTCACACCCTTTAATGAAATCACCGGATCCAGGTGGCCTTGGTCACTGTGTGAGCTTCCTGGGACCGCTGGGACAA
>NW_005297514.1:0-644 GCF_000412655.1 Myotis brandtii
GGAAATTCCAAGGGTTTTAGAATCTGTGTGCCAGGATCAGTGGACACAGACCAAATATATACTTATTATAAGCCACAATAACATACTCTGAATCTTCTGTAGCTATTTTGTGTTTCTTGTTGCTCAGAGAGGTCAGGGATCTTGCCCAAGGTTACACTACAAACATGTGGTGGGGGCAGTATCTCAAATGGGTTAGTTTGTTTATAAAATCAACATTCTTCTTTTTTGTTTTTGCTGTTGCTTAAATCCACTCACCCTATTAATATATAGTTAAGGTCCTTTGGTTGGCTTTAGATTAGGGGATTGAACAAAATTAATTTGAGTTTGTAAAATTACTTTGTGTCTTGTAATTTTGCTTTGCGTTTTACATTTTCAATCAATAGATAGGCTTATATATGAGTCCTATTCAAGACTAATTTTATGCCAGTTCTGGTTCTGCTTTCAGATTTTTTTCAGTTCTTGGATAAGGCACCAAAGAGGGTCATCTCTAGGGAGGACACTGGGAGGGCACTAATCCTAGTCTAGTTCTTTTCAGCTAGTATAGGAATGAGAACAACAAATACACAAATTGAAGTGTTTCTTTTCTCTCATTTTCATGCCAATGACTGAATAGTAATACAGATTTTCTTTCTTCCTTCCTTCCT
>NW_005297515.1:0-644 GCF_000412655.1 Myotis brandtii
TGGATTGCAGAAGAATTGTTTAAAATGTAACATCACACACTTTGTAACTGATAATAATATAAGAGAATATTACAAAAAATATAACACAATGTAAGGCAGTACAGTTTCATCTCTGGAATCAGACCTGGATTTGAATCCCTATACTATGCTCTGCTCTGTGGCCTGGGCCAACCACAAGACCTTCAGTTTGCTCATATGTAAAATGAGCTAATAACATATACATGCAAAATTGTTGGGAAGTTCCTTTCACATAATGCATATAAACCACTTAGTTGTTATTAGTACAGTCCTTGACACATAGTAGGCCCTCAACAAATAATTGGGCAGATGAACCCAGAATGAGAAGGAAACATGAAGGTGGTTAAAAGGTACAAACTTCCAGTTACAAGATAAATGAGCCCTGGGGATGTGATGTGCAGCAAGGAGATGATAGTTAAAACTATACTGCAGATTTGAAAGTTGCCAAGAGAGCAACTCTTCAAATTCTCATCATAAGACAAAAATATGTGACTATGTGTGGTGATGGATGTTAACTAGGTTTACAGTGGTGATCACTTTGTAATGTATACAAATACTGAATCATGATGTTGTACATGTGAAACTAATGTGTTTTTTCCTTTTTATTGAATTTATTGGGGTGACAC
>NW_005297516.1:0-644 GCF_000412655.1 Myotis brandtii
ATAAAGATTTAATTTAAAAAAAAGAACAAAGGTCATAATTATTGTATTAACTGCATATGAACATCTTGTATGTGCCAAGAGCTCCTCTTTTAACCCTCAGTAAAAGTCCTCTTATATGGCTCTTGAGGATTGCATGTGTGAATATGTGTAAAGCACTAGCATACTCTGTGACTTTCAAAATATGGAATCATGGTAGTTATAACTAGTATAACCATTGTACTGATCAGGAAGTGAAGACTTAAACTGGTTATATTAATTTTTTGAAAGCCCCCAGTTAGTAAGAGGTAGAGCCTGAATTTGAGCTCAGGATTCCACCAGAAATTTCCTCTTAACTTTCTCCCACCCCATACTTCCTCTCTAGGGTCAGTTCTCTCTACCCACCTAGTCGACACCCTACAAGGGCCTCAGAGGATATGATGAGCTCAACAATCTCTTAAATTATTGGTTTAAAAATGTTGATACAACAAGGAAGGATGATTGTGCAATGATGGTTAGGGAAAGGTTAGTGTGTCAAAGTTGTGAAATTATGGACCCACTCTCATTGCAGGGTGGGGGAGAGCCTGTGTTCCACGCATGGTGCTCAGATGGATTATGATGGCTGCTATTCGGTGACTCATAAAAGGTGTCATTCACAGTACAGTTTG
>NW_005297517.1:0-644 GCF_000412655.1 Myotis brandtii
TGGGAGCCTGCGTGTCTGCCTCTCTTGGTGCCCTGTCTCCCGGTCTCCCGGGTGTCTGTCTGTGACCCCGTGTCTGTCTCTCTCTGGCTCTGTGTCCCTGTCCCCCCCTTTTGAGCTCCTCTGGGTCTCTGTGTCCCTGCCCTCATTTCTGTCTCAGCTCTCTGTCTCCCTGCCCTTGTGTCTCTCTCTCCGGTTTCCGGTCCTTTGCACTTCTTCCCATGAACCCGGCTTCCCCCTCTCTCTTCCATTCTCTGTGTGTCTCTCTGTGGGCCGGGGTCTCAGCATCCCTGTGCCCTCCACCCAGGGCAGAGGAGCCCAGGACGCCCCCTGCTGGAGACCCAGCTCTGCCCTGATGTGCCTGTGGCTTCCGGGAGCCTGGCCCTCGGTTCTCCCGACTCCCACACCCAGGTCCCCGCGTGGCAGACACACACACACAGCCTCTCCCAGCTCAGACACAAGCTTTATTCCTCAGGGCTGTGGGCAGGCGGCTCAGCCCTCAAACTTCTTCTTGCGGCCCTCCATGCCGCTCAGCAGATCGATGTTCTTGCGCCAGTCTCCCACCTCCCGGTTTTCCTGGGGAAGCGGGGTCAGAGGTTAGAATGTCTTCCCTCAAATATCCTCCGACTGCCCTCCAGCCCGCGGGG
>NW_005297518.1:0-644 GCF_000412655.1 Myotis brandtii
TTAAACTCGTAAGTCAAGGCCCCACTGTACTGAGGTTAACTACTTTGACCGTGATCACAAGGTTGGTGTGGATGCAGACCCAGGTCTCACTCTCTAAACCCATGTTTAGACACTGAAATTTTTCCTGAGTTGTATCAGCTAGCCAGTGCTGTGTAACAAATCACCTGCAAGCTTTCTGAGGGTCAGGCACCTAGGAGCAGCTTCCCGGGGCCCCAATGTTGGCAGAGGCTGGAGTCATTTGAATGCTGGATTGGACTGAAGACTCTGCTTCCAGGCTCACTCACCTGGCTGCTGGCAGAGGCTTCTGTTCCTCATGACATGGACTCTCCATGGGGTTGCTCAGGACGGGGCAGCTGGCTTCTCTCCAAACATATGATCCAAGACAGAGAGCATGACCGAGACATGTGTCCTTCATGACCTACCTTGGAAGTGGCATGCTATCACTTCAGTTGGATGCAATTGACCACACACCCAACCCTGGTACATACAGTTGGAGCGGACCAGGCACAGGTGTGAATGCCATGAGGTGGGGGTATGAGGGACCATCGTAGAAGCTACCTATCACACATGGCATCTTAAATTATTGGGGCTTTTTGCCCCAGCAAGAAAGGGGTTCCTCCGGTGGGAACTCCAGGGGCAGCTCT
>NW_005297519.1:0-644 GCF_000412655.1 Myotis brandtii
TAGTATAATCAATTCCCTAGATTGAATTCTATCTGTTTGAGATACCTCAAGTGGTTTCTGCTTTCTGATGGAAATCCCAATGGTATATCATGTTTCTGCTCAATGAGAGAACTTGTTTTTAGCTGAGACCCCATCTTTGCCAAAGATTGCTTGTATGTAAAAAAGAGCAACCCAATCAATTAATTTAGTTTAAGTAAAAGGAGATTTATTGCAAGTATATATACAGAGTTCATGAAATCCAAGATTTATTGCCAGTATATAGAAAATGAAATCTCTTCTACTTTCTACTCTGGATAGGCTTAACCCTCAGATGATAATATGAATAAGAAGATCAAACTAAGCCACAGCTGACTATTTTACAGCAACCCCAGTTCAACTTATACAATGCTCCTGAAGAAAACTTATCCCTCTTTCAATTCCAAGGTTTGTTTAAAGCAGTGTTCTCACCAATGGGGAAAATGTGGTTATGTAACTACATGATTTATTATCCACTTAGACTTTACCAGAGTCTATGGGGGTTGTAACAGGTCAGGGTACTCAGAAGACTCTCCATAATACAGGCTTAGGGTAACTTTCAAACTTTAAATTCTTTTGCTTGCTAACTTTTTTTATCCTATATAATTAATTCCTCCCATATTTCCTAC
>NW_005297520.1:0-644 GCF_000412655.1 Myotis brandtii
ATGTAAACTGTAGTTGAAAAATAAAATTTAAAAAAGAAAATATCTAATGATTTATTGGCATGGAGAATGTCCCAATACATTAAGTGTAAAAGGTTTTTGCAAGAAGTATCATTTTTTTGTAATATTGATACATATATGCATATCTACATCATATCAGCAAAGATATAATCCAAAGTTAATATTGCTGGTTTATTTTAATATTTTTTCTTTTCTGCTCTCTGTACATTCTCATTTTCTGCAGTGATCCTAAAACGTTTTCCAATAAAATATTATGTTAATCAAAATAATTCAGAAAAAGGGATATTATTAACTTGGTTGAAAAACATTCTATTTTATCCAGATGAAAATTTTCCTTATAAATATTTTGTTAAACATTCAAATGAGACTTTCATCAAATAGTTAGTTAATTTTCAAATCTCCACAAAAACCGTTATCATAAAAATATTTTTAATTTTTAAAAATTAAATTTTCCTTTTATGACCTAAATATCTCTTTTACCTGTTTTCATCACCAAAGGGAAATTTACAAAAATAAGGAATACTATTTTCTGTGTAAATACACATCTATGTATTGACTTCCACGTTAAAAGATGTTTTTTAAGATTTGTTTGTAAAATGGGTAGCTCTTCCGAATGGCTCTGCCTC
>NW_005297521.1:0-644 GCF_000412655.1 Myotis brandtii
ACTGGGCACTCTTTGATTTTTGTCCTAAAGAAGTTTGAAATCTAGGGAACAGTAGTAAACAAATGAACTCCTACTACCAGATTCGAATTAAGTAAAGGTGAGTGAGGACACAGCAGAATGCTGTGGGTGCGTGAAGGTGGGAGTGATTAATTCAGGCCTGTGCTAAACAACAGCTGCCCTGGCTGCTTTTCATCAGTGAGTGATTACGAGGAATCTGAGAGCAGGTGTGGGTGTGTGAAGACAGCAGGATGGGGAGGAGGAGGAAGACAATGCCATTCCCAGTGTGCTCTTGGCTGGGGGAGCTGTGGAGCGGGGATGGCTGGCGGGTGGATGATGACCACATTGGGGTGGTATGGTACTTCAAGCAGACGGGAGGGTCCCCAGACCTATCTGACAGGCTGGCTTACTTGGTTTCACTCAGCTCCCGGAGTAGCCTGGTGCTTTTGTGGGCGGCGGCAGTTTTGATGACATCGCGGGTTGAACGTGAGAAGACTGAGCTTACCCCTTTGCAAAGGCCCTGAAAAGATCCCGTGATGATGCAGTGGTCCTCCCAGGGTTGCTCTGATGTCCTCTGCTTATTTTGCAAACTCGTTCCATTTTCCCAGGTCCCCCAAATGTTACCTCCCCGCTGCATCTCTTTATCT
>NW_005297522.1:0-644 GCF_000412655.1 Myotis brandtii
AGGGCACAGGCCAGGCTGAGGGACCCCCCGGAGTGCATGAATCTAGTATTCAATATTGTCGTAAAGATCTTAATTAGCACAAGAAAATGAAACTAAGTATATAAGGATTTAAAAGAAAGATGCAAAATCAGCACTATTCACAACTGCTGTGGTTTTCTGCACAAAAAAAACTTTTTAAAATGCATTAGGAAGAATATGAAAGTTTAGCAAGATAACTAGATGATTAAATCAATATAGTAAAATCAATAACATTTTTATGTAGCAGCAACAATTAAAAAACACACATTTTAAATAACACCATTTCCAAAAGCAACAAAAACTTGTAAAGATTTTATGAATAAATCTACACAACATATAAAATTGATATTTTTATTACAAATATTAAAGATCTGAATAAATTGAGAAAATACCATGTTTGTGGATAGTAAAACTCTATAACAAAAATGCCAAATTGCCCTATAAATCCAAACAAATCCTGATATGAATATTGAAAAACTGATTTAAAATGTATAAGAAAAAGCGAAGGGCCAAGGAACGCCAAAGCACACCCAGAGAAGAAGTTGGAGGATCCTCCCCACCAGCTGCGAATTCTTATGTAAAGTTAGAATAATTAAAACAATGCAATATTGGAGCCCATACGGATA
>NW_005297523.1:0-644 GCF_000412655.1 Myotis brandtii
TCCACCTGTGGCCTGCAGCCCTGTGCAGGTGAGGGCCCTGGGGACTCACCTCTCCATTGCACCCATGCCCTCAGTTCTCATCCCCACCTGACCCAGGGCCCTGTCAACCCCTCCCTGTCACCCCAGGGACCCCTCTCCCTGAGCTCCTGTGCAGCCCTGTGACCTCCCCGGCTGTACTGGGAGCGAGTACCTCTCCCAGGTTGGGAGCCCGGGGGAGAGTTGAGTGAGTCTGGGCTGGGCTGTCAATTTCTGTGTCCTCAGGCCCAATGCCTGGTGTATGTCCCAGCGACAAGCAGTGGCTGGACTGTGCCCAGGGCCCTGCCTCCTGTGCAGAGCTCAATGCCCCTGGAAGGACTAACCAGAGCTGCCTGCCTGGCTGTTACTGCCCCCACCCCGGGATGCTCCTGCTGGTGAGCGTCCTCCCTGCCTGACCTCCTTGGGGACTGGGAAGACAGGCGGGGCCTGGGCAGAGTCAGAGCCAAGGGTATGGGGCTAGAGACAGGGAGACCCTGAGGGGTTCTTCAGAACAGCTGACTGAGGAGAGAGCGCTGAACTCAGGGGTGGTGGCCCAGCTCTGCCAGCAACCAGCAGGTGGCTTGGGCCAGTCACGTTCATGCCTCCCTGGGCCTCTGTTTTTCCATTTG
>NW_005297524.1:0-644 GCF_000412655.1 Myotis brandtii
TAGCTCTGAGCCTCAACACAGCAGCTCAAAAAGCCAGAGACACACAGGAAGAACTAGCTTCAGGGCAGGGGCTGGAGGGCAGCGGCCAGGACAGTTCTCTCCCAGAGGAAAGTGCTGGCAGGTGCTACTGTTCCTGCCACCCCCTAGTGTAGGCAGGCACCAAATCTGAGTCTTCATTAATCTAACACCATTCACCCTGGTAATTCCCTGAGACCCCAGTGCACCCAACTCACCAACCTAGCAGAACCTCTTCCAGCAGCTCCTAGACAGAAGGAACCTGCCTAAGCTTGAGTTGTGGACTTCCCTAAAATCATCCAAAAGTACACAAATTCCAAATAAGACTTGGTGTGCTCGGTACCTGTTGTTTACTCCAACAAACACAAAGTGGTGACCAGTCTCTCAACTTGTATAACTCCCATCAGATGGCCCCAAGCCTGGCATAAGCAGTGGCCAGAAGTGGCTCGGAACATAGCCTCAAGTGACAAAAATCTGGTACAAGTGGCAGCAAGCCTGAGCTCCCAATGTGGTGTCCACCAAAGGGTGCCAAACCCAACACCAGAGGAAGTCAGCTATACACAAGGGGATATAACTCTTGTAAACATACACACACCCAACATAGAAGCACCTAAATATATAAAGCAAAT
>NW_005297525.1:0-644 GCF_000412655.1 Myotis brandtii
ATCAAGCAATAAGTCACAGCTATGAGTATAAATAAGAGGCAACTGTGCTTCTATGTTTTGCTAATGGCTGGGCTCATTGATGGAAATAAATCCACCATGCCACTTAAAAAATAAAAACACTGAATAATCATCCAATATGACTATAGAGTTTTAATTTTTCTTAATTTTAAGATATATAGGCAAGTAAAGTACTTCCATTAACTTCATTTAGAAGGATAACGAAAGAGTGCCATTCAGAAACTTGGAATTTAAAAATGATTAATAAAGTGTTTTGCACCACATCCATTCATTTTCTCCTGTAAGGAGGCCATTAATCAATAGAAAGTCATCCTGACTCATTGGCACTACTTTCACTGTGCCCAAATCAAACATGTGTGGGCAACATAGGCAGAAAACACCAAGTTCCCTTGCACGTAGCTGACAAGTTCACAACTAGCTCATGGAATCCCTCTGCCTTCAGGGGTGGTCCTGAAAGCATTGTCTTTCCTTCTAGTTCTCAGTGTCCCCAGGGCAGGTATATTGTAATAGACAATCGCAAATGGCTTCAAGGCCTGAAATGGCAGCATTCTCAATGGATAAAGGAAGATAATATGTGTTTCCTCAGAGCCATCTTTACAAAATGCATAAAACTCTCATAGGGGTGA
>NW_005297526.1:0-644 GCF_000412655.1 Myotis brandtii
GGGGGGAGAATGACTTGGGGCACATCTCTCCCTTCTATGTAGCAAGAAATAAAACTTTCACTGTTTTAGGTATATACGGGTTGTTTATTGTCACATCATAATCTAGCTTATCCTGACTGAGACCAAGATAGACTCCTGGAGATGGAGAACTAATAAAATTGTAGGTGGTTTGGCGTAGGGGCTGTGTAGTGATTGTAAGAAGCTTGATTAGACGTTGTAATGATGGCATTTTACATTGGGTAGTATGAAATATTTAATGAATTGCCTGGGAATCAGATACCATTATTAAGAAAGTTTAAACTCAAGATGAAGATATGAGGAAACAGTTTGCTAGCATATGTTTGGTTATTATTTACTGTGCTTGGCAAATTTGTAAGAAAAAGTGTGCTCTGAAGAGAATTGGCCAATATGCAAGCAGGAATGAAAGTGCATAGAGAGTTCCCAAAAATTCAGTCTTGAAATATTTGGAAAAGCCACTTCATTTTAGACTCCAAATAATAGAAGATAAAATTAAAATGAGTTTTGAATGACAAAAGGCCACTTAAAATTCATTGTTGTGACAAGGGTCAAAATAAGGGCATGGGCCCTAGCCGATTTGGCTCAGTGGACAGACCATCAGCCTGGGGACCAAAGGGTCCCGGGTT
>NW_005297527.1:0-644 GCF_000412655.1 Myotis brandtii
AGGGGGAGAAATGGACAGGGATGGGAGGCTAAGGGCTATTGTAGTATCAACGCTGCGAGGTGATGAGGCCTGGTCAAGAGTTGAGGTGGAAACAGAATATTGGAAATATGGAGACATTTTGAGGAATAACTTCCTAGGACTGGGTTTCGGGATATGGAAAAATAAAAGCAGGAATCAAAGATCAGGGGGAATACAGTTTTGAATCTGGGCAGCTAGGAATGCAGCACTGCTTCTGGTAGGAGAAAGAAGTGGAAATTGAGGTTCCTTGGCAGGAAAGCTCTGATAGGCTGGTTTTGAGATGAAGGCAATGTCCCCAAGGACAGCTTAGCAGATGCCCCCCAGGGGCCAGGTGCTCCAGTAAGTGCTGGCTGGCGAGCCCTTTGACCTCAGAGTTGTCAGCATGTCACTGCTGTGTGAGGCACATGACCCACCTGTGTGTGAGATCTGAAGTGCTTTTTGAGTTACATAAGATAAAATCACAAAATCCCAGTCTTGAAGAGGTGGCAAGGTCTTGCCAAAGATGTTCCTGACATTCACCAGCCACATTCCTGATACTTCCAACAGCCATAGTTGGGCACTGGAATCGGTGGAAAGCCTTCCTCATCTGGACCTGCCTCTACCTCTCTGTCATCAGCCAAACGTGG
>NW_005297528.1:0-644 GCF_000412655.1 Myotis brandtii
AAAAAAAAGAATACTTAGGATCCCCTTGTCCTGATGAAATTGTGGTGTGTGTGTTCTTGTGGGTATGACTGGGACTGTGCTTAAGGGTGAATATGAGCTGTATTGTAAACTCAAGTTGTTGTGGTTGGCATTAGTGTGAAATGATCAGTGAAAAGTCATAGTGCAATGAGAGAGCTATGCTGATCCGCCCAGATTCCTGCCAAGGAAAGCTTCAAATCACATCACCCTTTCCTTTCCATGGTACTCCGAGTTTTCTCTTTTGTTTGTTTTTAATCTTTAAAGGTTCTTAAACTAATAGAAATAACTAGTGCCCTTTAGGAATGCTCTATATTGCTGGAGGCTGTGATTCAAAGTGGCCCGCTGCTAGAATGGCCATAGATTCTGGTTTTCTCAGGACAGTCCTCATTTATGCTCAATGTCCTCACATAATTACGGTTGTGTGTCACTTAATGATAGGGATATGTTCTGACAGGTATCATCATTAGGTGATCCTATCATCATGTGAACATCACAGAGTGCACTTACACAGACCTACGTGGTATAGCCCACTACCCACCTAGGCTATGTGGTATAATCTATTGCTTCTAGGCTACAAGACTGTACACACAGCATGTTACTGTACTGAATACTGTAGGCAATTGTAA
>NW_005297529.1:0-644 GCF_000412655.1 Myotis brandtii
TAAATTAATTAGAACTACAGAAACATTTTTAGCTCACTTCCTCAGACATGCTCTATAGCACGGTGTGGCTGTGACCCTGCACAGCACAGCACAGCCTTAGAGCCCGATGGTTACAGGAAACCGAAAGCACATTTTTAGAGTTGATTGCAGAGAAGTATGACATGGCGACCAGCAAGTCTTTTGAGCCTAAAAGTAGTTTGCATTTAGACTGAATCCTGTTGGGGGAAGGTGGAAAGGAATATACAGTTTCTGAGGTTGTGCCTGTGTTTATCTTTAGTGAGTGTTGGTATTCAATCACTATTGTTTTTTAAGGTCCCATTGTTTATATTTAAAAGACTAAGAGACATGTCACCCAATCAAAATTATTTTAAGGGGCACTTGAGCACAAGTGGAAGACTGCTGCCATAAAAGTACTTAAGCATTTTTCTTCAGTGGATACTTACATTGCATTTTTTTCTCTTTTCAGCAGGACACGGTTCAGGAGGAACACTTTACCACGGTTCAGGAGGAAGACTTTACACACAATCCTGATCCTGAATCTATTTACCAATTTATTCACCCGTTTTTTATCTCTTTAAGTGTAACAGCCGGTTACGCAATATCAACTTTGGTAAGATAGTTCTTCTTTCAGAACTTTATTAAGG
>NW_005297530.1:0-644 GCF_000412655.1 Myotis brandtii
AACAACAGTAGGGAGAGCTGTTGGAGAAATGTCTATGTTTCTTTGGCCACTTCAGTTAATTTAGTGGAGGAGTCATGGATTAAAGTAGACCGAGGATGGAGGGAACCATTTTACAGAAGGGCCAGGAAGCTGTAAGATCCTGAGAAGAAAGAGCCAGACAGTCAGCAGGAGGCAGTACCTTTCAGCCTGGCGTAGTTCAGAAGGGACAGATAGAAGAGTTTCAGAAAATCTGTGTGAAGAAGAAAATCTTTTAACCTCCACATCACATAGATTATTTCCATTTTAATTTTAATGTAACATGGTGTCTATCTTCCCCGTAGCTCAGTAAGAAGACTCAGACCTATACCTTCACCATCAGCCAAAGTGTGTTAGTCACCAACCTGAAACCAGCAACGATCAGAGTCTATGATTACTACCTACCAGGTGAGAGCTGAGCTTTACCTGCATCTCCCAACAGAGTTCTCCTCATTCTTTAAAATATCTTTCCTGCCCTGGCTGGTGTGGCTCAATTGGTTGGAGTGTCGGGTCACTCCAAAGGGTTGCAGGTTAGATTCCCAGTCAGGCACAAGCCTGGGTTGCAGGTTCAATCCCAGTTGGGGTGTGTGCGGGAGGTAGTCAATCATTTTCTCTCTTGCACCCATGAT
>NW_005297531.1:0-644 GCF_000412655.1 Myotis brandtii
AAATAGTCACTGAATTTGAATACCTACATTAGTAAACCTATATTCATTCATTATTATTTATGAATTGAAGCATTTCTCTGTTACCTATTCACCTTCAATTTAGGTCTGTGAAAGTGGGACTATATTATGAAATAATTCTGTGTGGCTTTCCAGTTATGAAATAAAGGGGCTTGGTTTTGGAGATAATATTTTTTTCCAATGTTGTCAATTAGCTAATGCTCAGAGCTGGCTAGCCCTGGGTTTTTCTAATAGAAACAGAAGGCATACATTTTCAGCCAAGGGAACACTTTGTTCCTAGAACTTTACCTAAATGCAATAAAAATCATGTACAAGACATAATACTCACTGGACTAGCAATTCTCTAAGGCAACAATTTATCACATTCAACTCTATGCATGACACAAAGAATACATTCAATAAACGTTAATTCCTAGAGAAATTAAAAACAGTAAAGTGTGTTATTTTCTCCTCTTTTTACTGAAAACATAAGAAGACTAATTAGTTTTGGTATAATTTCATCTAAATATAGGAAATTTTTGAAAATGCTGTCCAGAAATAGCCATGCATAAAAACTAAGTCAGGGTATATAAAACAGGATGTAATTCCCTATATCTTTTCTTCTACTGCCACTACTTTTTGGTAAA
>NW_005297532.1:0-644 GCF_000412655.1 Myotis brandtii
CCCAGGCTCAGTCACCTATCATCCACCTTCATGAGCCATATCCGCTGCTGGGGTCTTTCCCAAGCTCTCAGCCCCTAATCCCGAACCTTCTGGGACTATTTCCCATCGCCACCCTAACAAAGGCCGTGTTCCTGACCCCACAGGCTGCCCCCAGGATGGGTGTCCCTGGGCCGTGTGGACCCTGAGGAAGAGTTGAGTCTCACCTTTGCTCTAAGACAGCAGAACCTGGAAAGACTGTCCAAACTGGTTCAGGCTGTGTCGGATCCCGGCTCTCCTCACTACGGTGCCTGTCCGGACTTGGGACGGGATGTGGGATGCAGTACAGGGCTGGGCTGAGCCTGGGACAGTGCAGAGCATGTCAAGGTCATGCTCTCAGTGCCTGTCAGGGGGTGATATAGGGCAGATGAATGGCAGTGGCTCTCATTGAAAAGTTTCTGAATGAAAAGTGAACTGAAACTGAACAGTCTAAAACTAACTCATTCTTTCCAAAACCTTTCTATCTGTGTTTGTCAGGCTAGAAACCCAAAAGCAGATGTGGTTAAGAGCACAGGTTTTCCCCTGGCTGGTGTGGCTCAGTTGGAGCATCCTCCCAACCAACTGAGAACCATCACAGGTTTGATTCCTGGTCAGGGCACATACCTAGG
>NW_005297533.1:0-644 GCF_000412655.1 Myotis brandtii
TCTAGGTTGTGTGATACTTACATAAATAGTTAGGTGTTTACCTTCTCAGGTCCTCAAAGTGTTTTCTTCATTGTCCATACGTTATTTCCTTGCAGGGTTTATCAGTAACTCTTCTTGTAAGGATGCTCTGTAACAACCTCAAAATCTCAGGGGCTGCAACAAAAACACATTTTTTTTCTTGCTCACTGGACTCGGCTGGCCTTCGGGATGTAGACCTGATTCAGGACTGCTCCGTGGGTCTCCTTGGGGTTCAGGTTGAAGAAGCAGTGACTACCTGTGGGTTTATTTTCTCTATGGCAATGGCAGAAATACAGGAGGCCAACCCAAAGGCACAAATACATGTTAAGTCTCTGCTTGTCTGACTTTCACTAACGTTCCATTGACCAACGAGTCACATGGCCAAGTCACAGGGTTAATGGGTGGGGCAGTGCATTCCACACACTATCAGAATATGCCAAGGACATATACTATTACTATAGGGGGATGTCAAAATGAGACCAATACTTCAATCTACCATACAGTATTTAACATGTTATATTTGGGTCTTACGTATTTTTTCTTTCTTGGCTTCCATTTTTGTAGATCTTCCTGCCCTCCCCCACACCCTCTTCCCTTTGAGAATCATCAGTCTGTTCCATTTCCAT
>NW_005297534.1:0-644 GCF_000412655.1 Myotis brandtii
TTTTTTTTTCTTCTTAAACTGCTTTATCCGTCTTGACTCTTAACTCATATATATCATGGGCATGCATTATTCCTTTTATAAGCTCCTGCCCACACTGATTCTCAGTAAAAAGCCTGCTGAAATTTGCATGGAAGAGGCTAGACATTAAGAGTTGGGAGGCTGCAGACAAATAAGAAGGAAAGAATGGAGAAAAGGGAGTTAAAACAGAGCAAGAAACCACAGTACGAGACAAGCCAAAGTGTTGGGTGCTGGTCCCCGCTGCCTGTGCTGACCTGGTCTTTTGACTCCGCAGTAGAACAGCATTCCAGAGCTGGGCTAGCTACCATCTGACCCTGCGGTCCCCCAAATGGGAGCCCAGGTGGGAGACAGCACCTCTTCACTGTGACAGCCGGGTGTTTATGCGCTGGAACCATTTCTGTGTATTTTCATCTGTGTTCTAAAAGTACTAATTGACCACTTATAGAAGTAATTGGGTTTTCTTATTAAGTTTAGAAAAGTATGAATTAAATCATAAGACGAGCAGTCTGTGGATTTAGCAACAATCCTGAAAGTGTTATTCGCATTACCATGTTTTGGAAAAAATCTCTTCGTTTTCCAAAGGAAGAGACAGATTTGGCAAAGATCTGAACTGAGTGATTGGCAGA
>NW_005297535.1:0-644 GCF_000412655.1 Myotis brandtii
GATGTGATGGATTATGGGGAATCACTGTCTATCCATCATGGTGGTCCTCTAACTTCACTGAGTACCTACCAATTAAAATATAACTATGATTTATCAAATGTAATTCACACACTTTGAACCTTTCAAATGTGAACTAATCATGGAAAATAAAGCATGCCCTTCTACCTTGTCTTGTTTGTAGTTATGGATACTTCATGTTGAGACTTTGCCCTGTGGCTCTAAACAAAAGATAAGTTCAAAGTATCTGTAAGGTAGCAGAGTAGCCAGTGGCTCGTTCCACCTCTTTCCACTCCCCACACCCTGGCATTCCCTACCTTCATCTTTTCTGCCTCCTGCCCTGTCTGCCCATACCCACCCTTACCCTGTGCCCCCAGCATGTCAGAGCAGTCAGGTTTGAACAATCAGCTATGGCTTTAACTCAGATGATAAATTAGATATGATTTAGACAACTTAGATTATAACTCCTAGAGACTAGCAGTCATCTGATTTCCCCTATTGTCCCTTTGGAGCCCTGAACCATTTAAATGCTCCCTCCTCCTCCCCCACCCTTGCCAAGATCCCCTACAAGTTACCTCTGGGTCAGCCTCAGCAACCTGAAGGTGTTCAGGAGCAGGTAGGTTCTGCAAGCACCAGGATTCTATCAG